>NC_086449.1:507244325-507404325 GCF_028390025.1 Pseudophryne corroboree
GTTCTTGAGTTCTGAGCTAGTTCCTGCCAGTTCCTGAGCTCCTGTCTAGCAGTGTCTGTCTAGCTGCTTCCAGTGTAGGTTACAGTGTCGGTTCCAGTGTCTGATCCAGTGTCTGATCCCGTGTCCTGCCGTGAAGCGTTCGTGTCCAGAAGTCCTGTGGCTTAGTCTGTGCCTGATCGAGTATCTGGCTTCTTGGTGTCCACCGGTCTGTCGTTCGGGATTCTGCCTGTCCTCCGGTTCTGAGAGCCTGTGTCGGCTACATTGGGGGTTCCTGTCCGTTTGCCAGTATTTGTACCGGTTCCGTGAGTAGCGGCTTTGCCGCGTCTGTCGGCCTAGGCCGCTGTATTCTTTGGTTTTATTTGTTACTGGTATTTTGCAGAGGGTTCTGCATATGCTGTCACCGCCGGTACACAACAGTATTGTGTCGGCGTGTGGACAGCATTTCCTTTGTTGTTCTTTTCCTTTGGCGGCGTGCCGCACATATACTTAGTTTTAGGGTTGTTAGTAGCCCCTAGCCTTCTGTTTGCTTTAGTTAGAGGTCCCCTTGTTATTATCCTGTCTCGGTTTACGCCTTGTCTCACTCTAAGACCTGGGGGCATCGGAGTTGGGCAGACCTAATCCGCCCTTCAAACGTGGCTGCCGTGGGCCCAAGAAACCATAGTCACGCAGGCGTGAACTGACCACACAGGTGAAACAATGGAGGTAGGCTGCTAGGGGCTATTACCAAACCACACCTTATTTCAGCGTCACGTTCTGGTGCTCTGGACTCACTACGCAACATCTCCCTTGTTCTGAGCACCAGGAACCCAACATTATCACCAGCCATACAACAAAAAAGAAACAAAGCTAAATAGTAGGTTTTTTTTCTTTTTTGGTCCAGAGTCCTGTCTAGAATTCAGTGTGCAGAATCCAGTCTGGTGTTTAGAATCCAGTCCAGTCTAGAATTCAGTGTGCAGAATCCAGTCCGGTGTTTAGAATCCAGTCCTGTCTAGAATTCAGTGTGCAGAATCCAGTCCGGTGTGCAGAATCCAGTCTTGTCTTGTCTAGTTTAAAAAAAAAAAAAAAAAAAAAAGTCCAGTCCTGTCTTGTCTAGTCTAGTTTAGTCTTGTCTTGTCTAGTTTAAAATCCTCCTATGCCAACTATGCAAGCCCTGCAGGCGTCTCTCTCAGCCCTGAACTCTGCTTTCAGTGCTTTGAAACCTGAGCGACTGGAAGTTTTGCAGCAATCCTTAAAGCAACTGCAAAACCTTCTGACTAAAATTTTGCTTATCTTGCCAGAAGTCATTGAGAGTTCATCTACCTCTAAAGAGACTCTTGCTCACAACATGGTGACAAGAGAAGCCTCAGGTTCAGTTGGAGAGAAAAAGTTTAAAAGTTTTCTGCGGCCCAGGCTCTCAGAAGAGGAGCGTCTGCGTCGCAGAAACTTAGATTTATGCCTATATTGTGGGGGTTTAGGCCACTATCTGCAGACCTGTGAGTTGCGCAAGCCAAAGTGTGGTGACAAGTCCTGCCCTCTGGCCAAGTTGAGTCAGGATACAAGACCTACTCCTGTCTTTACTGTGGCAGAGGTACTTGTCACACAACCCACACTAAAAAGCACTCTGTCCTATAATTGGGGTCCTTGGGCTAGGGAGCCCCATTATAGATTCAGGAACCAAAGGAGAATGTTTCTCTCCTCTCTTGATTTTCCTGTGGAAGCAGAGTTGCAAACCCCTGGAGTGGTGCCCGATGCCCAGGGTCCTGGAGTGGTGCCCGATGCATAGGGTCCTGGAGTGGTGCCCGATGCCCAGGGTCCTGGAGTGGTGCCCGATGCCCAGGGTCCTGGAGTGGTGCCCGATGCCCAGGGTCCTGGAGCGATACCCGATGCCCAGAGTCCTGGAGCGGTACCCGATGCCCAGAGTCCTGGAGCGGTACCCGATGCCCAGAGTTCTGGAGCGGTACCCGATGCCCAGAGTCCTGGAGCGGTACCCGATGCCCAGAGTCCTGGAGCGGTACCCGATGCTCTGGGTCATAGAGGGACATCGAATATTATAGCTCAGGTGTCAATACCAGAAGGGGTCTCAGAAGCTGTTACCCCAGGTAGGGACTTGAAAAGCACAACTCCAGAGAAGGTGTCTAAAACCATAGTTCTAGAAAGGAACTCGAGAAGCAAAACCCCAGAAGGGATCTTTGAAGTAATATCCCCAAGTGGGGTCTCGAGAGACACAGCCCCAGAGAAGGGTCTAGAAGTCGCTTCCCCAGGAAAGGACTCAAGAGGCATAGCGTTAGTGGAGGTTCTGAAGGTTATAGCTTCAGCAAAAGTCCCGGAAGTTATAGTCCCGGGAGAAGTTTTGATAATTATCGACTCAGAGAGGGAGGCTGACGGCCCGGTCCCAGAGAGGGAGGCTCACGGCCCGCTCCCAGAGAGGGAGGCTGATTGCCCGGTCCCAGAGAGGGAGGCTGACGGCCCGGTCCCAGAGAGGGAGGCTGACGGCACGGTCCCAGAGAGGGAGGCTGACGGCCCGGTCCCAGAGAGGGAGGCTGACGGCCCGGTCCCAGCGGGGTTCCTGAAGGCCACTGCCCCAGCGGGGTTCCCGAAGGCCACTGCCCCAGCGGGGTTCCCGAAGGCTACTGCCCTAGCGGGGTTCCCGAAGGCCACTACCCCAGCGGGGTTCCCGAAGGCCACTGCCCCAGCTGAGTTCCCGAGGGCCACTGCCCCGGGTGGGGTTCAGAAAGTCACTGCCCCGGGTGGGGTTCAGAAAGTCACTGCCCCGGGTGGGGTTCAGAAAGTCACTACCCCGGGTGGGGTTCCGAGGGCCACTGCCCCAGGTGGGGTTCAGAAAGTCACTGCCCCAGGTGGGGTTCAGAAAGTTTCAGCCTCGAGTAAGGTCAGTAGTGACCAGGTCCTAGCAAAGCACTCTAGTCAGTCAGATGGGAAGGAAGCAGATCCTGACTCTGTTGATATCTCAACATCTATAATCTTTGATGGGGACTTAGTCCAATTTCTGGCGCTTTACAAACACTATTACATCATTATGTTGTCTAGACCATTTCTGGGCATCACTTCAGAGAACCTTGTGCTCTATCTGATATATTCCTTTAGAGGGGAGCCTTTTGAGTGGGCATCCAATTTAATGAAAACTGAAGATCCCATTCTTCAGGATCCCCCAGCATTCAGTTATGCAGTTGTTAAGAGATATGGTTCCAAAGAAATTGGTTCAGGTTCCTCTAGGTCACCCGTCTTATCTGCTGAGAGTTCACCGTATACTGTAAACTCGGCACAAGAGTCTCAGGCCGTTGTTTTGACTGCAGGATGTGCTTTTCTGTCTTCTTCTAATAATTGTACTTTGCCTGAAAGTTCAGCTCCCAAGGTTAATAAACCAATCTCTGATTTGAACCCAGCCTTGCTGGGAGGTACCATCAGTTCAGACAATGTTTGGGGAATTACCTTGGTCAGACCTCAAGAACTTTGTAAAAATAAGAAGAAGAAGAAAAAGAAATAATTATTGACTCTTGCCTTGTTATTAAAAAAAAAAAAAAAAAAAGATTTTTTTTCCCCTTGTCTTGTGTCCAGTGGCCACCGTCAAGGGGGGGGGGGGGGGGGGGGGGGGGGGGCACTGTTACAAGCTGTTGCCACAGCTTGTTTCTGTTTTCTTGCCTGTTAGACCAGTGTATCAGGGTTTTTTTTTGTATCCCTTGTTTTTGAAAGTCTGAATTTTGGGGTCCGTTGACCCCTCCTCAAGGGGTGGGTACTGTTATGAGCCATGGCTGTGTTATGAATCACAGGTAGTGGTTCATTCCTATTTTATGTTTATAGTTGTCTTGCAGGCCAGGTTTTCCTGTTGCTCTGGTTTAAGAATATTCTTGTTTGCTGCCAGTGGTGAGTCTGTGTAATTGCAGCTTGTTCCCATTTGTTCAGCCTCACCTGTCTGTTGATTGCACCTCTCAGTTGTGCAGCAGGGCAGCTGCACGACATAATTAATTAAGACTCTCTGTTATATGCTGGCTCAGTGCAATTCACAGACGCTGGTGATATTTCCAAGGTTCCAGAGTTCTTGAGTTCTGAGCTAGTCTCTGCCAGTTCCTGAGCTCCTGTCTAGCAGTGTCTGTCTAGCTGCTTCCTGAGTGTCGGTTCCTGAGTGTCAGTTCCTGTGTCGATTCCTGTGTCGATCTCTGTGTTGGTTCCTGTGTCCTGCCGTGAAGTGTTCCTGTCCAGAAGTCCTGTGGCTTTGTCTGTGCCTAGTCGAGTTTCTGGCTTCTTGGTGTCCACCGGTCTGTCGTTTGGGATTCTGCCTGTCCTCCGGTTCTGAGAGTCTGTGTCGGCTACTTTGGGGGTTTCAGTCCATTTGCCAGTATTTGTACCGGTTCCGTGAGTAGCGGCTTTGCCGCATCCGACGGCCTAGGCCGCAGTATTCTTTTGTTATAATTTGTTACTGGTGTTTTGCAGAGGGTTCTGCTTATGCTGTCACCGCCGGTACACAACAGTATTGTGTCGGCGAGTGGACAGCATTTCCTTGGTTGTTCTTTTCCTTTGGCGGCGTGCCGCACATATATTTAGTTTTAGGGTTGTTAGTAGCCCCTAGCCTTGTTTGTTTTAGCTAGAGGTCCCCTTGTTATTACCCTGTCTCAGTTCACGCCTTGTCTCTCTTTAAGACCTGAGGGGGCATCGGAGTTGGGCAGACCTAATCCGCCCTTCAAACGCGGCTGCCATGGGCCCAAGAAACCATAGTCGTTTAGGCGTGAATTGATAACACGGATAAGACAACGGAGGTAGGGTGCTAGGGGCTATTTCCACACCACACCTTATTTCAGTGTCACGTTCTGGTGCTCAGGACTCACTACGCAACATCTCCCTTGTTCTGAGCACCAGGAACCTAACAGGCTGTGGCTCATTCCTGTTTTGCATTTTGGTTATGTATTTTATGTTATACTTCTGTTTCTGTTCCCCGTGGGTGTCATGGGGTGTTCGGAGCCCACCCTTAAGGAGAGGGTACTGTTATGAACCACAGGTAGTGGTTCATTCCTATTTTATGTTTATAGTTGTCTTGCAGGCCAGGATTTCCCGTTGCTCTGGTTTAAGAAGACTCTTGTTTGCTGCCGGTGGTGAGTCTGTGTAATTGCAGCTTGTTCCCATGTGTTCAGCCTCACCTGTCTGTTAATTGCACCTCTCAGTTGTGCAGCAGGGCAGCTGCACGACATAATTAATTAGGACTCTCTGTTATATTCTGGCTCAGTGCAATACACAGACGCTGGTGATAGTTCTTGAGTTCTGAGCTAGTTCCTGCCAGTTCCTGAGCTCCTGTCTAGCAGTGTCTGTCTAGCTGCTTCCAGTGTCGGTTACAGTGTCGGTTCCATTGTCGGTTCCAGTGTCTGATCCAGTGTCTGATCCCGTGTCCTGCCGTGAAGCGTTCGTGTCCAGAAGTCCTGTGGCTTAGTCTGTGCCTGATCGAGTATCTGGCTTCTTGGTGTCCACCGGTCTGTCGTTCGGGATTCTGCCTGTCCTCCGGTTCTGAGAGCCTGTGTCGGCTACATTGGGGGTTCCTGTCCGTTTGCCAGTATTTGTACCGGTTCCGTGAGTAGCGGCTTTGCCGCGTCTGTCGGCCTAGGCCGCTGTATTCTTTGGTTTTATTTGTTACTGGTATTTTGCAGAGGGTTCTGCATATGCTGTCACCGCCGGTACACAACAGTATTGTGTCGGCGCGTGGACAGCATTTCCTGTGTTGTTCTTTTCCTTTGGCGGCGTGCCGCACATATACTTAGTTTTAGGGTTGTTAGTAGCCCCTAGCCTTCTGTTTGCTTTAGTTAGAGGTCCCCTTGTTATTATCCTGTCTCGGTTCACGCCTTGTCTCACTCTAAGACCTGGGGGCATCGGAGTTGGGCAGACCTAATCCGCCCTTCAAACGCGGCTGCCGTGGGCCCAAGAAACCATAGTCACGCAGGCGTGAACTAACCACACGGGTGAAACAATGGAGGTAGGCTGCTAGGGGCTATTTCCAAACCACACCTTATTTCAGCGTCACGTTCTGGTGCTCTGGACTCACTACACAACATCTCCCTTGTTCTGAGCACTAGGAACCTAACACCCTCTAGAAGGTATCTAGAAGGTAACGCCAGTTTGATGGCAAGTAATTCCTGCTCCACAATAGCATAATTACATTCAGCCGTTAGAAACTTACGGGAGAAATATCCGCAGGGATGGACTTTTTTATCTTCAAATATTTGTGACAACACAGCTCCCATCGCTTCTGTAGATGCGTCTACCTCCATTAGAAAGGGACGGTTCAGATCCAGCTGTCGAAGAATGGGAGCTGACACAAAAGCTTGCTTCAAATCAGAGAAGGCTTTGATTGCCTCAGAAGAACAGTTCGTAGGATTTGCTCACTTGCGAGTCAGGGTTGTGATGGGAGCGGCCAACGTAGAGTAATTCTTAATGAATTTCCTATAAAAATTAGCAAAGCCAAGGAATCGCTGAATCCCCTTGAAAGTTGTAAGAGTGAACCAGTCACGGATAGCTTGTACCTTTACAAGATCCATACATAGATCTGATCCGGAAATTATATATCCAAGGAATGGTATAGAATATACTTCAAATGTACACTTCTCCAACTTACAATATAGTAAATTTTTCCTCAGGCGGGTCAGTACCTCTTTAACTTGGAGACGGTGAGACTTTAGATCCTTGGAGAATATTAGGATATCATCCAAGTACACTACTAAACACTTGTAGAGAAGATCTCAAAAAAATTCATTCACATAGCTCTGGAAAACTGCAGGAGCATTACAAAGACCAAAAGGCATTACAAGATATTCGTAATGCCCATCCCGGGTATTAAAGGCAGTCTTCCATTCATCTCCTGCACGGATACAAATTAAATTGTAGGCTCCACAAAGATCTATTTTTGTAAAAACTGTAGCACCCTTTACCCGGTCAAATAATTCTGGAATTAATGGCAGTGGGTACCTGTTCTTCACAGTGATCTCATTAAGTCCACAATAAACTATGCATGGTCGTAAGCCACCGTCTTTCTTCTTAACGAAGAAGAATCCGACTCCTGCAGGTGAAGAAGATAGTCTAATAAATCCTTTGGATAAATTCTCTTGTATATAATCAGACATAGCTTGAGTCTCTGGAATGGACAGCGGATAAATTCACCCCCTAGGAGGTGTTTTGCCCAGCACCAAATCGATTGGGCAGTCCCATTCGCGATGAGGGGGTAAGGAGTCAGCCACTTGTTTACTGAAGACATCCACAAAAGATTGATAGACTGAAGGTAACTCGGGAAGACCGACTGACCGGAGGGGTTTAACTGCAGCTAAACAGTTTTTGGTATCAGATTCACCCCACAAAAGAATTTCCATGGTTTGCCAGTTGAATGGTGGATTATGTTTCTGCAGCCAAGGTAATCCAAGTATCACATCATGAGAGGCTTTGGGAATCACAAGGAAGGAAATATATTCGGAATGGAGCACACCAACTTTCATCTTGAGACATACGGTCCGATGAGTAATTATGCCGTCTTGAATTCGACTTCCATCTACTGCAGTAACAGAAACTGTCCTTCCAGAGGCATGGTTTGAACTTTAGATCGTATGACAAAGGCTGAGGTGATGAAGTTCTCGGCTGCACCAGAATCTAGGAGAGCAGAAACTTTAACTGTAGAACTTGGAACTTCTAAACGAACAGGAAAAGTTGGCTTCTTCCCGGAACGTGATTCCAAAATAACTCCTAGCTTAACCTCTCTTGAATAAGCTAGGAGCGGGAGTTTCCCGGACGGAGTTTGCAAGACTTAATGAAATGTTCGGAGGACCCGCAGTGCATGCAGAGGTTACCCTGCCACGACAAATTTGTTCCTCCTCCGTGAGGCGAGAGCGCAAAGTCTGCATAGGCTCTTCTGTCATCACAGGAGACTGAGATGAAGAAGAATCTTCTCGAGGTCTGGGACGATAGCGCGGACTAGATTGCTCGGCCTTGGATTTCTCTAAACATCTCTCTCTGTAGCGTAGATCAAGTTTATCAAGCACCTGAGCCGGGAGCTAATGAACACCTTCTTCACCAGAGAGAGGATGTGGTAACAATTACATACTGAAAATTACTAACATGGCCATGTTTTATTAATAATTGCTTTGCATGGGAAACTTAGATTAAAAACTGTTCAATTGTCTGCATAGAAAAGTTTGACTAAAAACTGCCTAGCCATCTGCATGATTACTAACACCTGGTGAAGAAAATGTGTTAATGCCTGTTAAGTGATTTGTTGTCCAAATATCGGACAGTTCCCAGCTGGATACAACATTTCTAATGATAAACACTGCAGTGAGTGGCTGATATAAGATACTTTGTAGCAATAAGCCTGCTAAAATTTATAAACATCTGGAATTTGCCTATAAGCAAATACAAAGTAACTTATTAGAATAGAGCTATAGGATCACTAAAAAGAATCTCTGTGTATATAATGATGTGGATGTATGTGTATATAATGTGACTTTGTTGAATTAACAATTGTTATTAGCTAAAGTTTACAAAGAGATTATATCTTTTAAAGGATAATAATAAAATTATTTTAATTATCATCTGTCAGCGCTATCTGTGTTCAGTTCTATATTCTTCTATTTTAAAGGGTAGAGTTGTCCCTTTGATAACAGAGAGCTGCAGACAGATTAAATATTAAATATTGAGCTTGTTTTGAATTGGCGCTAGGAGGTACCTAGGTACCGCGTTGTTTTAGGTCTCTTATCAGCATAGGGGGATCAGAGAAAAAGTAAGACAATTATGAGTGACTTTTTTCTTTTATTATTTAAAATTAAATGTAAATGGTATAGGTTTATATATATATAATGCAGTAAGGCGGTACTCACGACGTCTGATAAGTAATGACACGGACCCCAATTTGCAGATCAACGTTTTAATCTTATTAGAAGATTTTCATCAGGATAAACAACCATTACACATTTTTCCCTTAAATAGAAAACACCACGTGAATCGCGTCCAATGCCCGTCGCAGACGCAGCATTAGTGACGTCATAAATAACACATGTTCACCCATCACGACAAATTGAAAACTGCTGAGGTCCAACTAGATCATAAGAAGTCACCATCACATATTGAGTATACAGAAACACAGTAGCCTGTCATCTAATTATAACATCCCAAATCCTGATTTAGGCTGACAGCAAAAGGCTAACATTTTAGAAAATAGTATAAATGCTGTTTCCTTACATATATGAAGCGATCGTGAGACTTGAAAATACATGATATACTTTCACATTGTAAAAAGGAATTCCAAGGAAGCTAAAAAGCAAAAAGATATCAAAAGTATGCTTTAGATACATATAGGTTTAAAAAAAAAAATTGTAGATGCTCATCAAGCACTATGTAGCATCATTTACACATAATCCCAGACCACACAATATAAACTGTATTAACCCATACAAAGCGGGCAAAGTACTGCAAGGTCTCGCAAGATTAGTCCATTCCCAAGATCAGTGATTTTCAACCTTTTTTTACTCGCGGCACACCAAACAATATTTTAAAATTGTCAAGGCGCACCATCAGTTCCCCAGAGAAAAAATACTAAAAACACACATTGGCCCTCACAGTAAAAACAACAACACACATACATTGGACTACACAGAAAAAAACAATCACATTGCTCCCCACATAAGTCATGTTGCTCCCTACATAAATCCTATTGCTCCCTACATAAATCCTATTGCTCCCCACATAAATCAATCACATTGCTCCCCACATAAATCCTATTGCTACCAACATTAATTATTCACATTATTCCCCCCATAAATCCTTATTCTCCCCACATAAATCCTATTTTTCCCCACAGGAGAAATAAAATAACAAATATTAGCCCCTACCGGTCAGCTGTCCTCCTCCCTGTCCCTCAGTGGTGGGGGTTGTTCATAGTGGAGTGCTGCGAATACTGAGCAGCGGGCGATCGGGCAGGTGTGGATGTGGATGGGCAAGGAAAGCTGTGTATGCAGGCAGGAACTGGAAGATATGTATGCAGGCAGGTGGGCTGGCTGGGTTGTGAGACGCGGCGTCCGTGACCTATGATATCACACCGTAAGATTACAGTGGGTTTTGTTATCCATTGCTGTGAAGGTGGTAGTGCCATCTGTGAAGACTAGCCATTTCATACTTAATTGGAGCATTGGAGCTAGCACTCCCATATACCATGTAGTTGACTGGGTCCCCCCAGTAATAAGTTAAACAGTATAGCAGGGGAGACAGCAGCATAATGTGTTTGGAGAGTTAAGTATTTTCTTCTGCATTAACTCTATATATATATATATATATATATAGTGTGTGTGTGCGTGCGTGCGTGCGTGCGTGCGTGTGTGTGAAAATGAGTATTCTGTGTTCTTTTCCCCTTCTTCAATACTGAAAATAGGAGGGGCATAACTAAGTGGAAGGAGCTATGAGTAGATGGGAGCAGTCACATCCTTAAACGGCCCCCCGCCCCTCCTAAAAGTAAATGCTCTCTTGGCAGGGCCGTCTTTTCGTATGGGCTCAATGGGCTCTTGCCCAAGGGCCCCAGGAGTATAAGGGCCCTAGGCTGATAGCTGAGGGTCCCCTCTTTCCAGAGGTACCAGATTTTTGAAAATCGGCCATCGGGAACCGGAGATATCTGACTTGAAAGCAGAGGTCCCCAACCAAGCCTTATAATTGCTCTTCCCAGCCTGATATCTTGGGTTTTGTCTGACTTAGAGTATTTCTGAGGTTATAAGCCGAAAGCTGTGACTCTCCGCTTTCAGTGGACACTGGCAGCTTGTCTCTACTATGCCCAGAACTAGAGATATCAGCCTTCCAGCAGCTGGCCCCTGCTCCAGCTACACATGCCTAATATGCAGTTTTAGATTTTTGTTGGTGAATTGCTTTGGCTCCTGAACTCTGATCCCCAAGTCCCCAGAACCTTCTGAAAGGTGGGACTCTCTAGTTTGTTATCCCATTCAAAGCTAAGAAATATATTTTCAGGAACTTGAGATATCTGCAGTCCAGCAAGCTTCCCTCCCACCGGAAAATGATAAATATTAAGCCAACTCCACTATCCACCCCTCCCCTAAGTATTAAACACCCCCTACCACCCTGGAAGTCATGTACCAGGGCTTCTTCATTCAGCCCAATGTCCCCTTCTACAGTTTAGCCCCATCTGTGCAGTAAAGGAGTAAATAGCAGAAATTACTGTTACATGCTGAGCAGAAGATAGAACACCCCCCACTGCCCGTGGGACATCAAAGCTGCGCTGATAGCACCTCCCACCCCTACCGCTGGAGGATGGGTAGGGGGCCCAGTGCATTGCTGTGCCCAGGGGCCTACACTGCTGTTAAGACGGCCCTGTCTCTTGGTACTGCTTCTAGTGACTTCCTGATTCTGACTTCGGATATTCTTCTGACCGGATTCTTCTTGTCCCCTGGTATTGCATTGCCAGCCTGGTTCTGATCCATATCTGTAAATGGAAAAAACATTGATCTGCACTGAGCATTCACTGACTAGATGAGAAAATATGAGAAAGAAATAGTGGTGATACTGCTGTTGGCGTGTTCTTCTCACACAGAGAGGAAACAATTCCTACTCTACAACACCAGGTATGTAGAGTAGGAATTGTTTCCTCTCTGTGTGAGAACAACACGCCAACAGCAGTATCACCACTATTTCTTTCTCATATTTTCTCATCTAGTCAGTGAATGCTCAGTGCAGATCAATGTTTTTTCCATTTACAATTATGGTATTTGTCGAATGATTCAGGTGCTAGAGTCTGGTGACCTCTAAACAGCTATATATCCACTTAATTTAAGTGATCATAGTTGGATATTTATATATTAATGCTTTGACCACTCCTCGGTCCTATCAATACAATTATCTGTACTGGTCAGGGGAAATGGTGGTATGACAATCCTGTGTCTACAAACCTTTCCAATCATTCTTTAAATAAAGAGACCAGAACATTTTAACATTTTTTCCCAATTCTTTATTTCTTCATGGATCGTTTAGATGGGTAAAATGTGTTTATATTATTACCAATAAAAGTTATGTTTTAACATTCTCTGATATACATTATAGGAACTTTTTTCCTGTATAGAGTGCGCCCACACAAGAGCCTTCTTTTTCTCCCTTGTTAGTCTGTGTACTTTCTGGCTCTGGGCGCACCACCAATGAGGACAGCATATAGGAGAAAATCATAGATATTTTCTCGCTCCCGCTACTAAGGGTATTTAATTGTCCGATTTTGTTTTTTTTCAGTTTATTACATTTTTGTGACCTGTGCCCAATCGCCCTATGTTTCTGTCTGATCCATATCTGTCGACTACGTTCCATTACACCTCACGGCAACCAGTCTCACTGTCTTCCTTCATAGCCCCCAACCCGTACATAGGAACCCAGGTAGAGCACTGCAACCTGTGTATCAGGTGCAACAAGGCCCAAATCCCCATGCGGGGATCCCTGGTGAAGGCCTTGATACGTTAGACTTCGCACCTCTTTCTATTAAAGTGGCTAGGGAACAAATTCATTAAATCAGTGTTTCTACAGGTCATATTTGTTATTTTTTACTGAGGGTAGCTTTCTGGCCAACTAATCAATAATAGGTTTCTCATTAACAAGGGTTTTCCTTTTGCAATGCTAACTTAAGCATACCTCCCAACTGTCCTGATTTTCGCGGGACAGTAACATTTTTCTGGCCAGTGTCCCACTGTGCCATCGGTGGGCCGCAGAGTCCCGCAGTGGACACAGGAGACAGAGGGACTAGGACCATGCCAGTAGCTCACAGAGCGCAGGGCATGCCCATCACTGAAAATGGGAGGAGTGGCTTACGAGTGCAGCACTCCCGTGAAGGCATGCTCCTTTTACAGAGGCCATGCCCCCTTTTCAGAAGTCCCGAGTCTCAAAACATGAATGTTGGGGAGGGTATGCCTTATGGGCCAATTTATAATTGCTTGCAATTTTGGCCTGATAAATATAATTTTGTTTTGCTGCATATTGCGACAATAAGAATGACACATGCGCTAATGTATTAACAAACGTATGCAGAAACATGATTATATGCAGGAACACAAAAGTAAAAAGTAAAGTGATCGCTAATGCAAACCCAGCAGAGATACTGTGCATGCGCGGACGTCCGGACACACACGTGCAGGCGGCCATTACAGAAGGATCCCTCTGCAGGAAAAAGTGTGAAATTGTAGACTACAAGCTACAGTGGCTAACATCAGTCAAAGATGGTGTCAGCTTTTATGAGTTATGCTCCAGGAAAACTAAACTTTTCAGAGCTTGATGAATTTGAAATATCGCAGTTCCCATATACTCTTATGGGGATCGTTGTGTTAATTCAAAACAAAGGGCCATTAATACATCTGGGGAATATATAACAATGCTGAAATCCTGGAAAAAGTACAGTTTTCTGCAAAATTGAATAAATAAATAGGCCAATTAATTATGTGACAACTGCTTCAGAGATTATTTAGGTGTATTTTATCAAAAAGGGAAGAATACCTATGCATTTGATTATTGACTGTTTTAAATTGTAATTAATAAATGCACTAGCTATGAAATATAAGTGTTATGTTATGTTATCTGCTCTCTTCCTATTTGTCATACTTTGTAATCACCTCCTTTTTAGATCCACTCTTACTTGTGCTATTTTCATTAATGCCAACCCCAGTCCTGTTGTATCTCTTATTAACCCATACAATGCACCACATTCATACAAACAGAGAATAAATGTGAATAAACTTTACAAAATAAGTACAATACTCTTTGCTTTGTGTTACACATCTGATAGTTACCCATTGTTGTGTTAGTTGGTCAGGGCAGGTCTCTTTCTGTCCATGTGCTGTTCAGTGTCCTTATTTCTGTTTGCTTTGAATTCAAAACGTAATGTTTCAAGAAAGTTTAAGTGATTATTGCATTACAGCAAATTGCAGCTTAAACACTAGAGGGAACCCTTGTACTATTTTTAATAAACTTAAATGCCATAGCTTTTCTGTTTTAATTATTGCTCAATCATTTCTTCTGTTCTGCTTATTGCCATTTTTCACCACTCTGTCTATGGGATCGGTATGCGAGACACGCGGACGGGGTGCCTGCTGTCACAATACCGGGGCCAACATCATTATGTTCAAGATCCCGACAGAGGTGAGGTAAGAACTTAAACCAACCCCCACCTCCCTAACCCGAATCCTCCCTTACCGCAGCCTAACACTAACCTGCCCCCCAGTGCCTAACCCTAGCCCTCCCCGTTAGAGCCTTAGGGGTATATGCAATTGCCGGCGAATCGCGGCAATTTTTCGCCTGTTTTTTTATTCGACACAATTTGACCGTTGAATTCCGGCAAGTGGGTGCTGGAATTCAACATATTCAATAAAAAACGGATTCGACAGTCCCGCTGTCGAAAAACGGCCGATTTGACGGATTTTGATCCGATTTTTAAAAAACGGGGAAAAATGGTAAAAAACCCGAAAAAAATTGCGTGGGGTCCCCCCTCCAAAGCATAACCAGCCTCGGGCTCTTCGAGCCGGTCCTTGTTCTAAAACTCAGGGGGGAAAACGGACAGGGGATCCCCCGTATTTTTAAAACCAGCACCGGGCTCTGCGCCTGGTGCTGGTGCAAAAAATACGGGGGACAAAAAGAGTAGGGGTCCCCCGTATTTTTTACACCAGCATCGGGCTCCACTAGCTGGACAGATAATGCCACAGCCGGGGGTCACTTTTATACAGCGCCCTGCGGCCGTGGCATTAAATATCCAGGGGTACCCTGGGGGAGTGGGGACCCCTTCAATCAAGGGGTCCCCCCCCCCAGCCACCCAAGGGCCAGGGGTGAAGCCCGAGGCTGTCCCCCCATCCAAGGGCTGCGGATGGGGGGCTGATAGCCTTGAGAAAATTGAAAGAATATTGTTTTTTCCAGTAGTACTACAAGTCCCAGCAAGCGGGACTTGGAGAACCACAAGTACCAGCATGCGGGAGAAAAACGGGCCTGCTGGTACCTGTAGTTCTACTGGGAAAAAATACCCAAATAAAAACAGGAGACACACACCGTGAGAGTAAAACTTTATTCACACATGTCGACACACACACATACTTACCTATGTTCACACGCCGACCTCTGTCCACTTGTCCAAGTAGAATCCACGTGTACCTGTGAATAAAATTATACTCACCTCAATCCAGTGTCCGGATCTTTTAAAATAATCCTCGTACTTGGCAAAACAACAAAACGAACACCCGGACCAAACGGACTGAAAGGGGTCCCATATTGTTTACACATGGGACCCCTTTCCCCCGAATGCAGAGACCCCCCCCCGTGACTGCTGTCACAGAAAGGTCTCTTAAGCCAATCAGGAAGCGCTGCTTCGTGGCACTCTCCTGATTGGCTGTATACGCGTCTGCTGGCAGACAGCGCATCGCACAGCTCCCTCCATTAGTTTCAATGGTGGGAACTTTGCGGTCAGCGGTGTGGTTACCCGCGGTCAGCCGCTGACCGCGGGTGACCTCACCGCTGACCACAAAGTTCCCACCATTGAATATAATGGAGAGGCTTTGCGATGCGCTGTCTGACAGCTCAGACGCGCATAGCCAATCAGCAGAGTGCCAGGACGTTGCGCTCGCTGATTGGCTTGAGACCTTTCTGTGACAGCAGTCACGGGGGGGGTCTCTGCATTCGGGGAAAGGGGTCCCATGTGTAAACATGGGACCCCTTTCAGTCCGTTTGGACCGGGTGTTCGTTTTGTTGTTTTGCCAAGTACGAGGATTATTTTAAAAGATCCGGACACTGGATTGAGGTGAGTTGGGATTCCAGTGTCGGGATGTTGACCTGTTTGGGATTCCGGCTGTTGGGATTCCAGTGTCGGGATGTTGACCTGTTTGGGATTCCGGCTTAAGTGTTCTGACGGGTGTCGGGGAATCTGGCATTGGTATTCCGACTCCTGAGATCCTGCCAGCTTGCATCTTGAACGTATACCCTGTCTATACATCTTAGAAATTAAAGTCTGTTTGTTTGTTTGATGGAGATAAACCCCAAAACCACTGAACCGATTGTGATGCAGATTTCACGATTGTGTAGGCTTTTTTCCCAGGCAGGTTTTAGGCTAAGGATCATCGCAATCAGTCATTAGGGGGCTGTGGGTGGGGACCAGATATATAAAGCTGTGTTATAATGACAGAAATCCTGGTAACATGATTGGACACACCAGCTTTTGCTCGCTGACGCTGGGCTTTGCTGAGACGCTGGGCTGAGACGCTGGAAGACACGTGAGACCCGGAACCGGAAGTGACGTGAGCCGGTTGCCAGGCGCTGGGGGACGAGCAGGACGTGCTCGTGCAGGCCGGAGGAGCACCAGAGCAAAGAGCCAATCGGGCTCTCGCTCTGAACCCAGGGGCCAAGCGGGGGCAGGCGGCAGGGGCCAAGCGGTGCAGGCAGCAAGAGATTGTGCTGCTGCTGCTGCTCCATGTATTGTGTTTGTGAGCCAGGGACAAACAGGAGCAGGGGAGTGTGCTGCTCCGTGTGTGTGTGTGTGTGTGTGTGTGTGTGTGTGTGAGTGTGTGAGAGTGTGAGCCGAGGTCTGAGCAGTGAGAGTGCTGCTCCGGGGACTGAGTGAGTGTGTGATCTGGGAACTGAGTGTGAGTGTGAGCTTGGGACCGAGTGTGAGTGTGAGCTGGGGACTGAGCAGGACAAGCTGCAGGTGAGGTTGTGATTGTGTTACAGGTTAGAGTGCAACTACTGCAGTCCTATTTGTGTGTGAGTGCTTGAAAGTGAATAAGAAAACCCGTGCACAGTGCTGCTACTAGGAAGACGATCACAAAGTGGAAGAATTTCGCTGAGGGCAGGCCAGACGCGGGCCGCACACGCAAGTATCACACCTCTTAAACACTAAATTCCGTTTTGTTTTTTTTTGTTTTTTTATTATTCTTTTGACTGTTTTCCATTGATACACTCATACGTTTGTAAATTCACATTGCATTACCAAGTACTTTACTGTGTTGGAAATTGTCTCTTTTCACAGCTAGGCTTTAGTATTGTGTTGTGTAGCATATTCCGAACTAAGTTGTATTGTAATACATAGTCGGTATTGTCTGTATTATATTGTATTGTTTTTATAAAGGTACAGGGAGTTAGAGTTTCTTTTTAAACATAATGGGGGAGTCCGTGGTTGGGAATCTCACTCAGTGCATGTCGTGTATGATGTATGCGCAACTGGAGCAACCGGCCCAGTGTGAATACATCTGCGCGAGGTGTACTCGAACGGTTGCCCTGGAAGCCCAGGTAACTGATCTAGAGCAAACCGTTACGAGACTGAGGAGTATTCACAATCTCGAACTGAGCTTAGATAGAACGCTGGAGGAGTTGCAGGGGGGGCCACCGGTAGAGGAGGACGAGGACAATCAGGTAGCAAGCTGGGTCCCGGTTAGAAGGTAGAAGAAGAGGGGGAGGGGGAGACAGGACATCTCCGACCTGCCAAACCCCAATAAATTCGCCTGACTGGATGAAGATTCTGGGGATTGCAGTGAGGAAATGACGGCACTGGAGGATACCGCTCCCTCTAGCAACCAGAGGAGCAGTCCCTCCAGGACAAAGGGAAAAAAAGAAAGTGGGGTACCTAGTCAAATTGTGGTGGTAGGGGATTCTATTATCAGGAAAACAGATAAGGCAATCTGCTACCGGGACCGCGATCGCCGTACAGTCTGTTGTCTCCCGGGTGCTCGGGTACGGCACATTGCGGACCGGGTAGAAAGATTGTTGGGAGGGGCCAGGAATGACCTGGTGGTCTTGGTGCACGTCGGCACCAATGACAAAGTTAGTGGAAGGTGGGATGTCCTTAAGAGAGATTATAGGGACCTAGGACAAAAATTAAAGGCAAGGACATCTAAGGTAATATTCTCTGAAATATTACCTGTGCCACGCGCTAGTCCAGGAAGGCAGAGGGAGATTATGGAGGTAAATGTGTGGCTTAGAGACTGGTGTAGGAAGGAAGGGTTTGTGTTCTTAGAACACTGGGCGGACTTCTTAGTCAGGCGCCATCTTTTTGGACACGATGGATTGCACCTGAATGAGGAGGGGGCAGCAGTGCTGGGGGGAAGGATGGGTAGAAAGTTGGAGGAGATTTTAAACTAGGTTCTTGGGGGGAGTGATTAGAAAGAATTAGTGGGACAACTAGAGGGCAAAGAATAGTGGGATGGATAAAGTATAATGGGGGTGGAGAGGGGGGAAGGAGTGAAAGAGTCAGCAATGGTAATTTAAGGGATACCATGGTTCCTAAGGAAATGTCATGTACAACAGAACTTGCGGATCAGTGAATTAATAAACTTAAGTGTATGATTGCAAATGCAAGAAGCCTAACAAATAAAATGGGGGAATTAGAGGCAATTGCACATAATGACCATTATGACATAATAGGCATTACTGAGACATGGTTGAACGATTTTCACAACTGGACGGCAAACATTGAGGGATACACTCTGTTCAGGAGAGATAGGATTAATAAAAAGGGAGGGGGTGTTTGTCTCTATGTTAAACCATTCTTAAAACCATATTTAAAGGAGGTCAGTTACGAGGGGACTGGAGATAACGTAGAGTCATTATGGGTTGAGATTTCGAGTGGGGGTAAAGATACAAAAAAAACTTTTAATAGGGACATGCTATAAACCTTCATATATTAGTGTGGATGATGAATTACTACTCTTGCAGCAAATCGAAAAAGCTGCAGGTATGGGGGACATCGTTATTGTTGGGGACTTCAATTACCCGGACATAAACTGGAACACCGAAACAGTAAATACAGCTAGGGGTAACAGGTTTTTAAACATGCTAAAAGATCATTACTTGTCACAGGTAACTGAGGAGTCAACTAGGCAAGGGGTTTTACTGGACCTAGTACTAACAAATAATGAGGAAATAATAACAAATACTAAAGTAGGGGAGACTCTAGGAAATAGCGATCACAATATGATCACATTCGATATCAGCATTCAAAAACAACAATATAAGGGTTTAACCAAGATTTTTAACTTTAGGAAAGCAAATTTCACATTGCTGAAACAAGCAATGAAGGAGATTCACTGGGAAATTGTATTTCATGGTAAGAATACTGCTGAAATGTGGGACATTTTTACAACTGCGCTCAATAAGTACACTAATTTATATATTCCCAAAGTCAACAAAAACAGAAGTAGGAAATCCAAACCGATGTGGCTTAATAAAAAAGGACAAGGAACAAATGGATAAAAAGAGGCGTGCTTTCAAAGCATTTAAGTCTGACGGAAAGGTGGAATCATTCCAGTTCTACAAGGAATGTAACTATAAATGCAAAAAAGCGATTAGAGCAGCTAAAATAGAAAACGAAAAACAAATTGCAAAGGAGAGTAAAACAAACCCGAAAAAGTTATTTAAGTATATAATAGGTAAAAGGTTAAAAAGGGAGAATATTGGGCCCTTAAAGGGTAAGCTGGATGTCTTGATTAATGATGATAGGGAAAAAATAGGATTTTAATACCTACCGGTAAATCCTTTTCTCCTAGTCCGTAGAGGATGCTGGGGTACAATTCAGTACCATGGGGTATAGACGGTTCCGCAGGAGCCATGGGCACTTTAAGACTTTTCAAGGGTGTGAACTGGCTCCTCCCTCTATGCCCCTCCTCCAGACCTCAGTATAGGAACTGTGCCCAGGGAGACGGACATTTCGAAGAAAGGATTTACTTTTAATTTAACGGTGAGATTCATACCAGCTCACACCTCAACCATGCCGCACAACATGGCATTCAACATAACACACGTCAACAGGCATGAACCATTTGCAGCAACATGCTGAAAATAATTGTAACACAACACTTGTGTAACTACAACAAAATAACTTCTGCAGGTAAAGTACGCACTGGGTCGGGTGCCCAGCATCCTCTACGGACTAGGAGAAAAGGATTTACCGCTAGGTATTAAAATCCTATTTTCTCATACGTCCTAGAGGATGCTGGGGTCCACTTCAGTACCATGGGGTTATACCAAAGCTCCAGGATGGGCGGGAGAGTGCGGATGACCCTGCAGCACCGATTGACCAAACTTGAGGTCCTCATCGGCCAAGGTGTCAAACTTGTAGAACTTTGCAAAAGTGTTTGACCCTGACCAAGTAGCTGCTCGGCAAAGTTGTAATGCCGAGACCCCCCGGGCAGCCGCCCAGGATGAGCCCACCTGTCTAGTAGAATGGGCATTTACCGACTTCGGTATCGGCAAACCTGCCGTGGAATGAGCGTGCTGAATCGTCCCTATGATCCAGCACGCAATAGTCGACCGAAACACCGGTCGATACGGACCGAAACACCCACTAGGTCACCAGTGCATCCACTGCTATTATTTGAGGGTCTCTCGACCTGGAACAATATCTCTGAAGCTTCTTGTTGAGACGAGATGCCATCATGTCTACTTGAGGAACTCCCCAAAGACTTGTCACCTCTGTGAAGACTTCTTGGTGGAGGCCCCATTCTCCTGGATGGAGATCGTGTTTGCTGAGAAAGTCTGCTTCCCAGTTGTTCACTCCCGGAATGAAAATTGCTGACAGAGCCCTTGCATGCCTTTCTGCCCAGAAGATGATCTTTGTCACCTCTGCCATTGCCGCTCTGCTTTTTGTTCCGCCTTGACGGTTTATGTACGCGACTGCTGTTACATTGTCCGACTGGATCTGCACGGGTTGATCTTGAAGAAGATGCACCGCTTGTAGAAGGCCGTTGTAAATGGCTCTCAATTCCAGAACGTTTATGTGAAGGCAGGTTTCCTGACTTGACCATTTTCCTTGAAAGCTTTCCCCCTGTGGGACTGCTCCCCAGCCTCGGAGACTTGCATCCGTGGTTACTAGGACCCAGTCCTGAATCCTGAACCGGCGTCCCTCTAGTAGGTGAGAACTGTGTAGCCACCACAGGAGCGAAATCCTGGCTTTGGAGGACAGGATTATCTTCCGGTGCATGTGTAGGTGGGATCTGGACCACTTGTCCAACAGGTCCCACTGGAATATTATGGCATGGAATTGGCCAAACTGTATGGCCTCGTAGGCCGCCGCCATTTTCCCCAACAACCGAATGCATTGACTCTTGTTGGTTTCAAAATCTGTTTGACCATTCTCTGGATTTCCAGAGCCTTTTCTACTGGCAGAAATACTCTCTGTACTTCTGTGTCCAGTATCATCCCCAGAAAAAGACAATCTTGTCGTCGGTTCCAATTGTGACTTCAGAAAATTCATGATCCAACCATGTTGTTGGAGTACTGACAGGGTGAGTGCAATGTTCTGCACCAACCGTTCCCTTGATCTCGCTTTTATCTGGAGATTGTCCAGGTAAGGAATTATATTGACTCCTTGTTGTCGAAGGAGGACCATCATCTCTGCCATCACCTTGGTGAATACCCTCGGTGCCGTGCAAAGCCCAAACGGCAACATCTGGAACTGGTAATGGCAATCCTGTACTGCGAATCTCAGATAAGCATGTTGAGGAGGATAAATGGGAACATGTAAGTAAGCATCTTTTATGTCTACTGACACCATGAATTCCCCTTCCTCCAGACTGGAAATCACTGCCCTCAGAGATTCCATCTTGAACTTGAACCTTTTGAGGTAGAGATTCAGATTTTTCAGGTTTAAAATTGGTCTGAGCGAGCCACCCGGCTTCGGAACTACGAAAAGGCTTGAATAAAAACCTTCTCCTTGCTGTAAGAAGGGTACCAGGACAATGACTTGATCCTGACATAAATTTTGAATTGCAGCTCTTACGACTTCTCTGTCTGGAAGAGAAGCTGGCAAGGTCGATTTGAAAAATCGGCATGGGGGGACGTCTTGAAACTCCAGTTTGTATCCATGGGACACTATTTGTAAGACCCATGGGTCCAGGCCAGATTGAAGCCAGATCTAACTGAACAGTTTCAGACGTGTTCCCACCCGAGCGGACTCCCGCAAGGGAGCCCCAGCGTCATGCTGCAGATTTGGCAGAAGCAGGGGTTGATTTCTGCTCCTGCGATCCTGGAGACACTGCGGATTTCTTTCCTCTTCCCCTTCCTCTACCTGCAAAGAAAGTGGAACCTTTGGCCTTTTTGTATTTGTTGAGCCGAAAGGACTGCATGTGAGAGTGCTGTGTCTTTTTTGCCGGTGCAGGAGCATAAGGCAAGAATGTCGACTTACCTGTGGTAGCCGCAGAGACTAACGTATCCAGCCCATCTCCAAACAAGGCCTCACCCTTATACGGGAGAGCCTCCATATTTCTTTTGGAATCTGCATCAGCATTCCACTGGCGAATCCACAACGCCCTCCGAGCTGATACTGCCATGGTAGCGGCTTTTGAACCCAAGAGTCCAATATCTTTCATGGCTTCTAGCATGTATGCAGCAGTGTCTTTGATATGACCTAACATTAGGAGTATCTCGTCTCTATCTATCGAGTCAATTTCAGATGACAAGTTATCTGACCATTTTTCGATAGCCCTACTCACCCACGGGCAAGCAATGGTGGGCCTGAGCAACGTACCATTGGCCACATAAATAGATTTTAACGTAGTCTCCAACTTGCGGTCTGCCGGCTCCTTCAGTGAAGCCGTCCCAGGTGCAGGGAGAATCACCTTTTTAGTTAACCTTGACAGGGCACTGTCTAATACGGGGGGTGACTCCCATCTTTTCCTGTCCTCTGCCGGGAAAGGAAAAGCAACCTGAATCCTTTTGGGAATCTGAAATTTATTTTCAGGGTTTACCCAAACTCCCTCAAATAGAGTATTAAGCTAATGAGAAGGAGGGAAAGTTACATTCATTTTCCTTTCTTTATAAAAATAAGCCTTCTCCTGAGGTACAGGAGGGGCTTCCGTAACTTACAAAACTTCCTTTACAGCAACAATCATATATTGAATGCTTTTGCCAATTTAGGATCTATCCCCCTGGAATCACTATCGTCGACACAGGAATCAGAGTCCGTGTCGGTATCAGTATGTACTATTTGTATAAATGGTCTCTTATGTGACCCAGAGAGGTCGCCTGCGGATGAAAAGGTAGAACTCTGAAAAATCACATCTTCCACTGATTTTCTCCAGCTCTCTGCATGAGACTCAGACTTATCTATTCTCTTACTGATATGATTCACACTATCACGTAATTCTTTCACCCATTCAGGCTCGTGGTGTGCCGGCAGTGCCACCACATTACAACTCTGTGTCCCTAAAATGGTTCCTTCAGGGGAAGAGCTCCCTGCCTCAGACCATGCTTGCCGACACTCTCGCATTCTGCGGGAGGCTCCCGTATTACCCCTCCTTCTCCCGGTCCCCCGCAAAGTTCTCCCAGTCCCCCGGAATCCCCCAGCTCCATCTGAAAAAAGTCCAGACCGCACAAAAATGTGGGCGGAGCTTAGCAGAAGTATGCAAAATAGGCACCGCGGGCCCGTGGGTAGTAGCCTCACTGCCTCAGTCCTCAGAGCCACTCAGCACAGCATGCACGCAACCAGCCACTATGGAAAGTTTACAGCACAGCTCTCCAGTGGCCGTGCCCGTGGCAGCAGCAGCGGATCCCTCCCCTTCCCCCCCTCATGTTGGGAGCTGCAGACTGACCTTAAGGGGAGTTGGGGGGTTGATGGGGAGCTGGCACGGAAAGCAGCTTTGGTCTGCTGGGGAGTTTGAAGGTCCGGGGTGACTGGGAGCTCAGAGGAGAGGCTGGAGAAGGAGAAGGAGTGGTCGTTCCCAAGGTCAGTGTACAGTACATGGTTCTAACTCAGCAGCTTCATAGGCTGGGATTGTGTATAGGCTGCTACTGTCCTGTGTGCTGTGGTGTGTTGGTTGGCTGGCACTGATCTGTGTTGGGGGGTAGGGGGGGGGGCAGACTGGCACTGACCCCTATGTGTCTGTATAAGGTGGCACTGTCCCTTTTGTGTGTGTGAATTGGCACTGATGTGTGTGTGTGTGTATGTAGGCTGGTACTCCTCCCCTGTGTGTGTGTAGGCTGGCACTGACCTGTGTGTGTGTAGGCTGGAACTCCCCGTGTGTGTGTGTGTGTGTGTGTGTGTGTGTGTGTGTGTGTGTGTGTGTGTGTGTGGGCTGGCACTCCCCTGTGTGTGTGTATGTGCATAGGCGTGCACTCCATGTGTGTGTGTGTGTAGGCTGGCACTCCATGCGTGTGTGTATGTGTGTGTAGGCTGACACTCCCCCATGTGTGTGTGTGTAGGCCTGGACTGACCTGTGTGTGTGTAGGCTGGCACTCCCCCATGTGTGTGTAGGCTGGCACTCCCGTGTGTGTGTGTGTGTGTGTGTGTGTGTGTGTGTGTAGGCTGGAACTCTCCCCCCCCCCCCCCCCGCCGCGTGTGTGTGTGTGTGTGTGTGTAGGCTGGCACTCCCCTGTGTGTGTGTGCGAAGGCTTGCACTCCATGTGTGTGTGTGTGTGTGTAGGCTGGCACTCCATGCGTGTGTGTATGTGTGTGTAGGCTGACACTCCCCCATGTGTGTGTGTGTGTGTGTAGGCTGACGTGTGTGTGTAGGCTGGCACTCCCCCGTGTGTGTGTGTGTGTGTGTGTGTGTAGGCTGGTACTCCTCCCCTGTGTGTGTGTAGGCTGGCACTCCTCCCCTGTGTGTGTGTGTGTAGGCTGGCACTCCCCCATGTGTGTGTGTAGGCTGGCACTGACCTGTGTGTGTGTAGGCTGGCACTCCCCTCTGTGTGTGTAGGCTGGAACTCCCCCCGTGTGTGTGTAGGCTGGCACTCCCGTGTGTGTGTGTGTGTGTGTGTGTGTGTGTGTGTGTAGGCTGGCACTCCATGTGTGTGTGTGTATGTGTGTGTAGGCTGACACTCCCCCATGTGTGTGTGTGTAGGTAGGCTGGCACTGACCTGTGTGTGTGTAGGCTGGCACTCCCCCCCCCGTGTGTGTGTGTGTGTGTGTAAGCTGGCACTCCCCTGTGTGTGTGTGTGTGTGTGTGTGTGTGTGTGTGTGTGTGTAGGCTGGTACTCCTCCCCTGTGTGTATGTGTGTAGGCTGGCACTCCCCCATGTGTGTGTAGGCTGGCCCTGACCTGTGTGTGTGTGTGTGTGTGTGTGTGTGTGTGTGTGTGTGTGTGTGTAGGCTGGCACTTCCGTGTGTGTGTGTGTGTGTGTGTGTGTGTAGGCTGGAACTCCCCACCCCGTGTGTGTAGGCTGGCACTGCCCCGTGTGTGTGTGTGTGTGTAGGCTGGCACTGACCTGTGTGTGTGTAGGATGGCACTCGTGTGTGTGTGTGTGTGTGTGTGTGTGTGTGTGTGTGTAGGCTGGCACTCCCCCATGTGTGTGTGTGTGTGTGTGTGTGTGTGTGTGTGTGTGTGTGTGTGTGTGTGTGTGTGTAGGCTGGCACTCCCCCATGTGTATGTGTGTGTGTGTGTGTGTGTGTGTGTGTGTGTGTGTAGGCTGACACTCCCCCATGTGTGTGTGTGTGTGTGTGTGTGTGTGTGTGTGTGTGTGTGTGTGTGTGTAGGCTGGCACTGACGTGTGTGTGTGTGTGTGTGTGTGTGTGTGTGTGTAGGCTGGCACTCCATATGTGTGTGTGTAGGCTGACACTCCCCTATGTGTGTGTGTGTGTGTGTGTGTGTGTGTGTAGGCTGGCCCTGACCTGTGTGTGTGTGTAGGCTGGCACTCCCGTGTGTGTGTGTGTGTGTAGGCTGGAACTCCCCCATGTGTGTGTGTGTGTGTGTGTGTGTGTGTGTGTGTGTGTGTGTGTGTGTAGGCTGGCACTCCCCAGTGTGTGTGTGTGTGTGTGTGTGTGTGTGTGTGTGTGTGTGTGTGTGTGTGTGTAGGCTGGCACTCCCGTGTATGTGTGTGTGTGTGTGTGTGTGTGTGTGTAGGCTGCCACTGACCTGTGTGTGTGTGTGTAGGCTGGCACTGACCTGTGTGTGTGTGTGTGTGTGTGTGTGTGTGTGTAGCCTGGCACTCCCCCACGTGTGTGTGTAGGCTGGCACTGACCTATGTGTGTAAGCTGCCACTCTCCCATATGTGTGTGTGTGTAGGCTGGCACTCCCCCATGTGTGTGTGTGTAGGCTGGCACTGACCTATGTGTGTAGGCTGGCACTCTCCTGTGTGTGTGTATAGCCTGGCACTCCCCCACGTGTGTGTGTAGGCTGGCACTGACCTATGTGTGTAAGCTGCCACTCTCCCATGTGTGTGTGTGTAGGCTGGCACTCCCCCATGTGTGTGTGTGTGTGTGTAGGCTGGCACTCCCCCATGTGTGTGTGTAGGCTGGCACTGACCTGTGTGTGTAGGCTGGCACTCCCCCATGTGTGTGTGTGTGTGTGTGTGTGTGTGTGTGTGTGTGTGTGTGTGTGTGTGTGTGTATGCTGGCACTGACCTGTGTGTGTAGGCTGGCACTTCCCCATGTGTGTGTGTAGGCTGGCACTGACCTGTGTGTGTAGGCTGGCACTCCCCCGTGTGTGTGTGTGTGTGTGTGTGTGTGTGTGTGTGTGTGTGTGTGTGTGTGTGTGTAGGCTGGCACTCCCCCATGTGTGTGTGTGTGTAGGCTGGCACTGACCTGTGTGTGTAGGCTGGCACTCCCCCGTGTGTGTGTGTGTGTGTGTGTGTGTGTGTGTGTGTGTGTGTGTGTATGCTGGCACTGACCTATGTGTGTAGGCTGGCACTTCCCCATGTGTGTGTGTGTGTGTGTGTGTGTGTGTGTGTGTGTGTGTGTGTGTGTGTGTGTGTGTAGGCTGGCACTGACCTGTGTGTGTAGGCTGGCACTCCCCCATGTGTGTGTGTGTGTGTGTGTAGGCTGGCACTCCCCCATGTGTGTGTGTGTGTGTGTGTGTGTGTGTGTGTGTGTGTGTGTAGGCTGGCACTCCCCCATGTGTGTGTGTGTGTGTGTGTGTGTGTGTGTGTGTGTGTGTGTGTGTGTGTGTAGGCTGGCACTCCCCCATGTGTATGTGTGTGTGTGTGTGTGTGTGTGTGTGTGTGTGTGTGTGTAGGCTGACACTCCCCCATGTGTGTGTGTGTGTGTGTGTGTGTGTGTGTGTGTGTGTGTGTGTGTGTGTAGGCTGGCACTGACGTGTGTGTGTGTGTGTGTGTGTGTGTGTGTGTGTAGGCTGGCACTCCATATGTGTGTGTGTAGGCTGACACTCCCCTATGTGTGTGTGTGTGTGTGTGTGTGTGTGTGTAGGCTGGCCCTGACCTGTGTGTGTGTGTAGGCTGGCACTCCCGTGTGTGTGTGTGTGTGTAGGCTGGAACTCCCCCATGTGTGTGTGTGTGTGTGTGTGTGTGTGTGTGTGTGTGTGTGTGTGTGTAGGCTGGCACTCCCCAGTGTGTGTGTGTGTGTGTGTGTGTGTGTGTGTGTGTGTGTGTGTGTGTGTGTGTAGGCTGGCACTCCCGTGTATGTGTGTGTGTGTGTGTGTGTGTGTGTGTAGGCTGCCACTGACCTGTGTGTGTGTGTGTAGGCTGGCACTGACCTGTGTGTGTGTGTGTGTGTGTGTGTGTGTGTGTAGCCTGGCACTCCCCCACGTGTGTGTGTAGGCTGGCACTGACCTATGTGTGTAAGCTGCCACTCTCCCATATGTGTGTGTGTGTAGGCTGGCACTCCCCCATGTGTGTGTGTGTAGGCTGGCACTGACCTATGTGTGTAGGCTGGCACTCTCCTGTGTGTGTGTATAGCCTGGCACTCCCCCACGTGTGTGTGTAGGCTGGCACTGACCTATGTGTGTAAGCTGCCACTCTCCCATGTGTGTGTGTGTAGGCTGGCACTCCCCCATGTGTGTGTGTGTGTGTGTAGGCTGGCACTCCCCCATGTGTGTGTGTAGGCTGGCACTGACCTGTGTGTGTAGGCTGGCACTCCCCCATGTGTGTGTGTGTGTGTGTGTGTGTGTGTGTGTGTGTGTGTGTGTGTGTATGCTGGCACTGACCTGTGTGTGTAGGCTGGCACTTCCCCATGTGTGTGTGTAGGCTGGCACTGACCTGTGTGTGTAGGCTGGCACTCCCCCGT
The DNA here is from genome assembly GCF_028390025.1 of Pseudophryne corroboree. Classification (NCBI taxonomy): domain Eukaryota; kingdom Metazoa; phylum Chordata; class Amphibia; order Anura; family Myobatrachidae; genus Pseudophryne; species Pseudophryne corroboree. The sequence goes on from NC_086449.1 coordinate 507,272,226, forward strand.
GTGTGTGTGTGTGTGTGTGTGTGTGTGTGTGTGTGTGTGTGTGTGTGTGTAGGCTGGCACTCCCCCATGTGTGTGTGTGTGTAGGCTGGCACTGACCTGTGTGTGTAGGCTGGCACTCCCCCGTGTGTGTGTGTGTGTGTGTGTGTGTGTGTGTGTGTGTGTGTGTGTATGCTGGCACTGACCTATGTGTGTAGGCTGGCACTTCCCCATGTGTGTGTGTGTGTGTGTGTGTGTGTGTGTGTGTGTGTGTGTGTGTGTGTGTGTGTGTAGGCTGGCACTGACCTGTGTGTGTAGGCTGGCACTCCCCCATGTGTGTGTGTGTGTGTGTGTAGGCTGGCACTCGTGTGTGTGTGTGTGTGTGTGTGTGTGTGTGTGTGTGTGTGTGTGGTGGCACTGACTCCTGTGTGCTCGAACAGTGGAAGTTATAAAAACGCAAGAGGGCTCATGTTGAGAGGAGTCAATCAGTGTTAATGATCACATAAATTGGCGATATTTGGCGACTGCCCATACACAATCCCCCTCTGGCAGTAATTTAGATATAAATGTATCATCTGGAAATAGAATTTTACAACAGAAAAAAACCACTTGGCCCATCTAGTCTGCACTGATACTGCTCCCCTCCATGGGGTAAATTTACTAAGATGGGAGTTCTATTTAAGATGGGATGTTGCCCATAGCAACCAATCAGATTCCAGATATTATCTTCTAGAAGATGCTAGATAAATGAGAAGTAGAATCTGATTGGTTGCTATGGGCAACATCCCATCTTAAATAGAACTCCCATCTTAGTAAATTTACCCCCATGTATTACTTTCTAAACATAGCACAAAGACATGCAGGCAATGTATGAATGGTCAGTAGCACTGACCTGTTCCGACACCTGTAGCTATCGAATTCTACAGCTGCAGGTGTCGATGCCCAAACACCACAACAGGGACAGAGCTGTCCCTGGCTGTGGCAGCTGCCGGCTCCGGGCTGCATAGAAGATCTCGTGAGAGTAGCGAGATCCCGCGCATGTGCACTGGAGCCGGCCGGATAGGGAGACACAGCACATCAGCACTGAGCTGATGCGCTGTGTGCTAAGCCGGGGATCGCCGGAGGGGAAAATTGAATTCCCCCGCTTCGGCAGACAAGATATTCATACATCTTGTCAATGTAGCTTCCTGCTTCGCCTCGCTAATGAGGCGAAGCAGGAAGTACTATAGCACATTGCCCCTTTAGTTTCCACCTGCCACTGCATAATATCACCCTGAGCTGCAATTGACATGACCATAGGTGGAGCTAGACAGATCCTTTAGGCGGAGCATGACATGCCAGCTCAGCAGCGCGCTGTGCGACCTCTCATACCATTTAGAATCTCCCTGAAATTAATTTCCAAAAGTAGGCAAGTATACCTCAGACATGTCACACACATGCACAACCACACCACAGACACTCTGGGACTTATAGGGGACAGACCCACAGTAAAATCTGTCAGAAGGACACAGATAGGATTTGCCAGTTCACAACCCAGTGCCAGTAATAAATTGTCTGTGAAACACAAAATGCCCACTGACATGCAGCGCTTTTTTATAATGGTAATCACACAATATATAGCACCAAATTTCACTGTGCCCCCCCTGTTTTGCACCCTGATACTTGGTTCAGCAGTGGAGGAGGACCAGCATTCTTCTCTGCAGCCTGGAATGAGAGAAAATGGCGCTGAGCAGTGTGCTGGCTGACTGAGGAGGAAGCCCAGCCCCCGTAATGGCGCATTTCTCCTCAGCATTTATGAGGTAATTTTTTATACTGGCAGGGGTAGGACTGTGCCTCAGCATCTTATGTCCCTTTATTTGCCAGTTTTACTAGGTTTCATGCTGCGCAGGCCCCCCCACGCCCTGCCCCATGCAGTGCCTGTTTATGTGTGGGTAGCATGGCGCGAAGTGTTCCCGCCCGCTGCGCGGTACCTTTTAGCCATCACGATGTCTTTCTTCTTACACTCACCTGTCTTCTGACTTCTCGCTCTGTAAGGGGGGTGACGGCGGGCTGTGGGAGTGAGCACATAGCCGCAGCTAGCGTTCAGTTCCCTTCAGGAGCTAATGGTATCCTGTCAGCCAGAAGCAGAGCCATGAAACTATACAGGAAGTTGGTTGCTACTTCTGCCCCCTAAGTCCCACGAAGCAGGGAGACTGTTGCCAGCAGTTCTCCCTGAAAATAAAAACCTAACATAAGTATTTTCAGAGAAACTCAGTAGTAGAGCTCCCCTGGAGTGCATCCAGTCTGCCTGGGCACATTTTCTAAACTGAGGTCTGGAGGAGGGGCATAGAGTGAGGAGCCAGTTCACACCCATTGAAAAGTCTTAAGAGTGCCCATGGCTCCTGTGGAACCGTCTATACCCCATGGTCATGATGTGGACCCCAGCATCCTCTAGGACGTATGAGAAATATATATATATATATACACACACATATTATATATATATATATATATATATATATAAAAATATACACACACATACACATATACACACATACAGTACACATACATATATACACAGGATCTATGCTGAAAATAGCTCAAATTATTATGCAGAACTATGGGGGTAATTCAGAGTTGATCGCAGCAGTAAGTTTGTTAGCAATTGGGCAAAACCATGTGCACTGCAGGGGGGGCAGATATAACATTTGCAGAGAGAGTTAGATTTGGGTGGGTTATTTTGTTTCTGTGCAGGGTAAATACTGGCTGCTTTATTTTTACACTGCAATTTAGATTTCAGTTTGAATACACCGCACCCAAATCTAACTCTCTCTGCACATGTTATATCTGCCCCTCCTGCAGTCCACATGGTTTTGCCCAACTGCTAACAAATTTGCTGCTGCGATCAACTCAGAATTAGGCCCTATGTCTGGTCACAAAGGAGTTCAAAAATGGCAACCCTTGAAAAGTCTTAAAGTGCCCATGGCTCCTGCGGAACCGTCTATACCCCATGGTACCGAAGTGGACCCCAGAATCCTCTAGGACGTATAAGAAAGCAGATTTATTTAATAAATTATTTTCATCAGTATTCGCAAAAGAAGACAGGTTGACAAGAATAGAGCATAACATAAATAATAATAATGACCCATTGCTTGGTACTTGCTTAAACGAGGGAGTAATCCGGGAGAGACTGAGTAAAATTAAGATATATAAATCTCCTGGGCCGGATGGACTCCACCCCAGGGTTCTTATGGAACTCAACGTAGAGATATCGAAACCTCTATATTTGATCTTCAGCGAGTCAGTTAGATCAGGAATGATACCAAAGGACTGGCGTATAGCAGAGGTAGTCCCAATATTTAAAAAGGGTATTAAAACGCTCCCCGGGAACTATAGACCGGTTAGCTTGACATCTATAGTGGGGAAAATACTAGAAGGTATATTAAGGGATAGCATTCTAGAGTACTTGGATACCTCCAAGGTTATTACTAGGAATCAACATGGATTTGTGAAGAACAGGTCATGTCAAACTAACTTAATAAGCTTCTACGAGAAAGTGAGCAATAATATTGATCAGGGTCAAGCAGTGGATGTGATCTTTTTAGACTTCTCTAAGGCTTTTGACAAAGTTCCACACAGGAGACTACTCCTCAAACTAAGAGAGCTTGGGGTGGGAAATACTATCTGTACTTGTGTGAGTAATTGGCTGTTTAATAGGGAACAGCGAGTGGGGGTTAATGGGATGTACTCTGAATGGGCTTCAGTACTCAGTGGAATACCACAGGGCTCAGTACTCGGACCATTGCTGTTTAATATATTCATTAATGACCTAGGTGAGGGACTGGAAAGCACAGTGTCAATTTTTTGCAGATGACACTAAATTATGTAGAATAATTAATTCACACAAGGATGTTGAGTCTCTACAGAATGACTTAACTAGACTGAGGCCTGGGCAGACAAATGGGGAATGAGGTTCAATATAGACAAATGTAAAGTTATGCACCTTGGGACTAAGAACAATCAGGCAGCTTATAAACTAAATGGGGAAAATGTAGGGATAACGGTAGTTGAAAAGGATCTGGGTGTGCTCATCGATAATAAACTTGGTAGCAGTTTGCAATGTCAAAATGCAGCAGCAAAGGCTAATAAGGTGTTATCATGCATAAAACGGCGTATGGAGACAAGGGATGAGAGTGTAATCCTGCCACTGTATAAATCATTGGTGCGGCCACACCTGGAATATTGTGTACAGTTTTGGACACCATACTATAAAAAATATATCTTGGAACTCGAAAGGGTTCAGAGGAGAGCCACCAAACTGGTTAAGGGGTTAGAGGCATTGGACTATGAGGAAAGACTTAAAAGGCTTGATATGTTCACACTGGAAAAGAGGCGACTGAGAGGGGACATCATTAATATTTATAAATACATTAAGGGACAATACAAGGATCTATCAAACAATTTGTTTACCAAACAAACACTACATAGGACACGAGGACACCCACTGAGGTTAGAGGAGAAAAAAGTCCATACCCAACGGAGAAAAGGATTCTTCACAGTAAGAGCAGTAAGGATTTGGAATTCTCTTCCAGAGAAGGTAGTAATGGTGGACACAATCAATAAGTTTAAATATGGATTAGATAAATTCCTAGCTGAAAAAAATATCCAGGGATACAGCATTTAATTAATATTTAAAACAAATAAAATAAAATAAAAAATAAAATAATGTAATGTACAATAGGTTGAACTCGATGGACATTTGTTTTTTTTCAACCTCAACAACTATGTAACTATGTAACTAAGATCACATGACCGTGCATTTCTGTCTAAAGATCGCACATCTGAACTACTTCCATCAGAGCCACAACTGTATCACGCCACAACTGTCATTAGCACCATTGACAGAAACACTACTCACAAAAAAGAAGAAAAAATTTCCAAAAATGTCAAAATTACTACACAACTCACAGGACCTGACATCAATCTTCACCAATGATGATCTGTTCAAATAATATGAACAGGACAATTTTTTCTTCCTATTCTGTATCTATTTCACCCTACATCATCTAGCGTATCATCTAAAACTATTTTGTAACAACAGAGACCATTTTATAAGATAGATATACCACTCTTGGTATATGGGTGGTTGCGTTCTGAAATACACGCACTTCGGGTGGATGAACACACTCGGCCTTCGGCATCATATATGGTTGAGCTTGAATAAGAATCTATCCATGGGCATAACTATAGTGGATGCAAAGCGTACCATTGCTATGAGGCCCAGAGGCTTAGGGGGGCCTGGACACAGGTTATAAAGTTGCATACCAATTTTCCAGATTTGCCTACTAAGCAATTGGGTCTGGTCCATTGCCCAGCCTGAATTGTGTGACATTACATTTTTAGTGAGAGGCGTGTGTTGTGGATGTTATAATGCTAAGAGGCACTATAATGTGGCACAATATGAACTTGAGGGCATTGTAATGTGTCATAGAGGGAAATTCAATTATCCGAGATCATTGATCACAGGTAATTGTTTCACCGGGGGCTATTAAATTAGCCCCTATAAGACGTTGCAAAGCTGCGGCTTATCAGGCAGGTCGAAACCAAATCCCTGAAAACATCCCAAAACAGGGCTGTTCCTAGTGAAAACACACAGATTTCATTGAACCTTATTTAAATATGTATTTTGTAATAATATCGGAGAAACATTAGGAAAAACTTCCCTTTTTAACTCCCCATGTTTCTTTGCACTTAACTGAATTCCCGCCATAATCTGATCTGCTCATTGTAATGTGGAGGGCACTATAATGTTACATAATAAGAACTGGAGCACTTTAATGTGGCACAATATCAAGTGGAGGCACTATAGTGTGGCATAATATGAACTAGGGCATTGTAACATGGCATAATTTGACCTGGAGGGCAGTCTAATGTGGCACAATATGAACAGGGGGCACTTTAATGTGGCATAATATGAACGGGGGACAAGTAAGTCATAATGTAAACTGGGGATACTGTGTTGCATAATGTGTACTGGATGCCCTACAATGTGACATCATGTAAACTAGTGAACTATGATGGTTTGTAAAATAAACTAAGGCACTTCTATGGGGCATAATATTAACTAGGGCACTATTATGGGGCATCAAATTAGTAACTGCTGTGGAGAAGTGTGTCTTAAGAAGTATTGGGACAGGGGTCCCTTCAATATAGTCTATTGAGCCCATAAAGTTCTGGTTATGCCCTTATATCTATATACTGTATATCTATTTGAGTAAGTGTGAAGAGGAGCCAGCTAGCTGCAGTTTCCAAGTACAGTCGGTCCTGTTTGATGAGCTCAAACAAGTGAGTGTGCTGCCTGGATTGGGAAGGTGAGCAGTGAGGCGGGGGAAGGGGGGTGTTTCAGTATGCTGGTGCTGCCTGGGGGGGACCAGCATGCTGTTGCAGCATGGGGGGGGTGGGGTTGGGGGGTTGGTGATAAAGTGAGGAGGGATCAGTGTGCTGGTGCTGCCTGTGCAGGGGAGGGGGGGATGAACAGTGAGGGGGGGGATCAGTGTGCTGGTGCTGCCTCGGGGTGGAGGGTGTGTGATCAGTGAGGGGGAATCAGCTCAGGCTCCTCAGTTTTGTTAACAAGCCCAAAGCATGAGCTGGAGATAAATAGAAGGAAAGGTAGTACACACAGAAAACACACTCTCACCATCGGGAAAAAGGAAATAGTAACAGAGAACTTGAGAGGCAAATGTATAAAAAGTGTAGAACCTTAGAAACGTGTGGATAGTGGACCACTTGGTTGCCTTGCATAGTGTTTCCAGCAGACTCGTCATGACAGGCTGCCCATGAAGGTCCCACAGAGTGAGCAGAGTGAACAGAAACCGTATCTGGGATTAGTAGACGAGCTTGCATATAAGCTTGTGAGATAGTCATGCAAAGCCATCTAGCCAGGGTCTGTTTGTTAGCTGGCCAGCTTTGCTTATGAAATCCATATAAGGACTCTGTCTTCCCGAAAGAAATAGTACGTTCCACGTAATTGCAAAGAGCACGGACCACATTCAAGGAAGCCTCTCCTATAGAGAGGCCTGGTAAGTTGAAGGCCAGCACAACAATCTGTTCGTTGAGATGGAAGCGGGATACTACCTTGGGGAGGTATCACTGCTTGGTTCTTAGGACTGTGGTCTGAGGACCGCAGAGTATAGTGGTTCAAATGGTGACTGTTGCAAGGCATGAAGAACCAATGTTAAATCCTATGGAGCCACTGGAGGAACGAAGGGAGGCTGAATTCGGAGTACCCCCTGGAGGAAGGTACGCACGCCTGGCAACTGAGCAATTCGTTTCGGGAAGCAGACCAACAAGGCCAAAAATTGCACTTTAAAAGAAGCTAATCACGCTTGAAGAAAGGCCAGGATCCTGAATATTCGAAACACTAGAGGATATTTTCGCTGAGCACACCATTGGAAGTAGGAATGCCATATGCAGTAACAGAGAATCCCTTGGACCTTAAGATGGATGACTCAAGAGCCACGCTGTCAAAGACAGTCAAGCTAGGTCCGGGTGCAGGCAAGGAACTTGAGACAGGAGGCCTGGATGCAGAGGAAGCTGAAATGGCACGCCTATGGATAGATTGCGTAGATCTGCGTCAAGGGCGCCTCGGCCAGGCTGGAGCTATCAGGATCATGTTGCCGCCTTCCTGCTTGAATTTGCGAAGCATCCTGCAGAGGAGAGACACCGAAGGGAAGAGGTATGCTAGACGAAATTGCAATTTATCCATCAATGCGTCCACGAAGGCTGTGTCTGGATCCCTTGTCCTTGACCCATGCACGGGTACCTTGTAGTTGTGTCTGGAGGCCATGAGGTCCACTTCTGGAAGGCCCCATTTGTCCACCAGAAGCCAAAACACTTCTAGATGTACAGAAGTAGCCACTATCATCATGTCTACATCTGTGCTAAACGCACACTTCCATGAATGTGAATGTGGCGCGTGCGCATCTAAGATGAGCATGCAGTCATGCCTAACAAGGCACAATAACTGCAAGATTAGACCACTCCTCGGAGTGGACATCTTGGCAACTGAGGAAGTCTACTTCCCAGTTGAGGACTCCCGGGATGAAGACTGCTGAGATGGCCGGGAGATGGCATTCTGCCTAGGTGAGAATCTGTGTCACTTCGGCCATTGCCGAGAGACTGCGAGTGCCTCCCTGGTGATTTATATAGGACACTGCAGTGGCGTTTTTTGACTGGACTTGTACAGGAAGTCCGTGAAGAATGCTTTGAGCCAGGGTGAGAGCTCTGTATACAGCTCGAAGTTCTATGACATTGATAGGAAGGCCCCTTTCGGCAGGGGTCCAATGTCCTTGAAAAGAGTGACTTTCGTTTACATCTCTCCATCTGTGGAGACGGACGTCCATGGTGATCAGCACCCAGTTCAGAATCCAGAATGGACGGCCTTTGTCCAGATTGGAGGTCTGTAACCACCACGAGAGGGATTTTCGAACTTCCACTGTGAGAATCATCTTTTGGTATTTTAGCTGACCGGGGTGTCCTGTCCATCTGCTTAGGATCAGGTGTGGTAGAGGCTTGGAGTGGAACTGAGCATACTCCACCATGTAGACGGTGGATACCACTGAACACAGGACCTGCATTGTGGAGTGAATAGACACCCTGCAATTCCTACTCGCGTTAGATATCACCCGTACCGCCAGAGGAATTATAAATTTTAGGTATATTCATGCGCTAGCGAACCTGATAGACAATATCACCGAGATGAATGATGACACCTTCAGGTATACTGGGAGGGAATTGCAAGCTTACAAAACGGAACTGATCCAGCACAGGATGGTTCTCAATTACATCACAGCGGTGACAGGCGGGTATTGTGCCACCCTAGCAACTCAGTATGGCGTGAAGTGCTGTACGTATATTACAAACAGCACTGATGACCCACCCGAGGTCATAGATCAAAAGATGGACGATATCTTGCAGTTGAAGTGGGAATTCCGAAGGAGACACAACCTTACCCTTACTGCTGTGAGTAATGAACTGACCGGCTGGGTTTCATGCTTGAACCCACGCAATTGGTTCTCAGGTTTAGGAGAATGGGCTCAAAATGTTATTGTGAATGTAGGAAAATTTCTCCTTTGTATCCTAGGAGTTGTCATAATGATTGGTTTGATATTTAGATGTGTTTGGATTTTAATGCAGTGCAAGCGCAGTACCAAAGTGATGAGTTTGAGGAGCGAGGGCATTGTTACACAAACTGATTTAATTTATGACCCATCAATTGAGACAATGTTGTGATAAGACGTGATTCCACGGTCCGTTTCTTTCACCTGTTTCTCCTTTGTTTTTCTCCCAAGCAAAAAGACATCCATTCGGAAGAAGACTAAAGACTTTGATGGAGAAGACTACAGACCTTTGATGGACATTTCTACAGACTTTGAGAGACACTTTAGAGACTTTAAAGATTTTTTATGGACACTTGAAAGACTTTGATTATCACCCACAGCAAGGATACACCTATCCGGACAAGACTTCAACAGACACCCAAGGACAATTGCACACATTATTATGTGAATGTATTTGTGACACATGTCTTATCTTCATCTCTACAACCTTCAGGTAGTGACACACATAGTCGACAGGTGACATAGGTACATATATTAGCATTCACATGTTTTTCCCCCTCCATGTATCATCAACTAATGTGCACCCCATTTGTTGGAACAAGAAGCCGAAAAGAGCTAGGTAGTGTTTTTTGGGCCACTTACAGACCCTTAATACGGGATAAGAAGGATTTAATGTATACTTCGCAATACCTCGAAGCTTATCTAGAACATGTACGGCACGATGATACATGCCCCCCAGACATGAAGTTCATACATACATGCTTTTGCTATCCCACTAGGCCATACATTTCCCGCCTACTCCTCTCCTCCTACCTCCCAATTATTTATAGGTATTTCATTGTATTGTATATTTTTCTGCTTAATTGTTTAGATTGTGGCAGTTATTGTTGACTGCCAAAGGGTCGACTGTCAAAGTCGAAAAATATTGTAATACATATCCCTTGTACTAACCCCTCATGCACATGCACGCTGCTCGTGCACCCGGTCCCCCGTGCGTACACATATCCGCAAGTTGCATAAGAGACGCTCCGGCGACTCATGCGCATGATATGTGTATTTACGGCGGAGTTTGTGAGCGTGTAACGTGCGACTCGAACATAGCATATTTAACCCAAATAGTGCATTTTGTAGATATAGTTCCCTTAGATCATGTCAGCGAGTAATGTTAGTTTAAACAGTTCCTGGACAGAGAGATTCGTCTTTGCATGATAGGAAGGGTCAGATAAAGGTTGGTGGGTGATGTCTAGTATCCAGCTGTAGGGTATTTTAAGAGTAACATTCCGGTGTTAGCTAGGAAAAGATTGCTTGCTCCTGCGTATAGTTATGTACAGAAGTAGATTATGAACATTAACTGTATTTGCTGTAAATTACACATGCGGCGGGAATCCAGAGGATACCTCCCACCAGAGCAGTTGGGAAAGGACATCGCCTACCTGTTCAAATCCACCTATGACCTTTGCTGTAATGTAGGGACACATCCCTGTGTCCAATGAACAATGAGATTACAGTGACCATTGTATTGTGAATGTATGTTGTGTATAAAAAGACCACTGTTGCCTGGCCAGGACACAAGACTCTTAAGGCTTTCTACCTGATAGCTGAGGACAGGTCCAGGACGCGCTTGCGAACGATTCCCCACGTATGTATATTCTCTGTAGCCATTATTCTCTATTATTCTGTTTAGATTTCCTTGTTAGCCTGTGTCAAAGTCAGAAAAATATCTCTATGCCCACTACCATATTTGCACCTCACACAGGTCCGTGCTGCGCATGCGTACGCTCTCCCGTACGTGCGCATACTCACAGTCGCGGGCACCCGCAGGCGCATGGTATGCGTATTTACGGTAGAGTTTATGTGGTTGTAGCGTGCGACTCAATCGTAACATATTTTCAGTAATAATGTATTTTGTAGATCATGGTCCCTTTGATAGATTCTGAAAGTTTGGTTAATATAGAATGTTTATGAACAGAGGAATTCCTCTTTGTTTGATACGAAGGGTCAGACAGGAGTAATACAGTGGTGTTTAGTATCCATCGGAAGAACATTTAATTAGAAATATTCCGGTGTTGGTTTGAAGCAGATCAATCGCTCGTGCGAATAGTTATGGACATAAGAAGTTTATGAACATTTACTTTATTTGCACTTTATTACCCATGCGGCGGGAAACCCAGTTTCCCTCCCACCTGAGCAGTTGGAAATAGTCACAGCCCACCTGTATGAATCAACCTATGACCTTTTGTTTTAGTGCGAAGCCGAATTCCTGTGTCCAATGAACAATGAGATTGTAGGGACCATTGAATTGTATTGTGTGTGGGGCATAAATAGGCAGGCCGACCGTATCCAGTTCTCTCTCTTCAACGGTTCTCATTGCTGATAATCGGGAGCTGGATATCGAGGCGCATGCGATCGTTCCCCTTGTGCGTAAGTTTTCTCCGTAACCATATTGTCTTACTGTGAGCCATCTCTCTCTCTCTCTCTATCTCTCTCTCTCTCTACTCTTTCTCTCGTATTTTCCTTTAATTGTATTGTATAGTATTTCCTGTGTAGTTTATCTGGTTAGTTGGTTTATGTTATATTGTAGTGTATCATTTGTACTGTGATTCCTTTTGCAAGTATAATAGTTATAATACATATAATAGGTTTCGGACCCTAAGCCCAGGTATCTGTGTATTCTTTTTAGTGTTAAGTATTCACTGAGCGTCGGTGACGCTCAAGCAGCTTTGTAGTCAATCAGGTTACACCAGGTTGCACTTACACTCTGTCTCTACACTAAGGTATACTGTGTATCTCACTGTTAAAGGTATAGATATAAAGGTTTAAACGTTGTGAGCGTCTGCATCGCTGGTGATCTCCTCGTGGTCCCGAGCGCCGCTACGCTATAGCGAATCATTACGATAGTCAACAGCCAATAGCGTGCCTGCCTGTGATCACTGGGCCGTAAGCGAACGTGACGCTTGAGCGTCTCGACTACGGTTGAGCGATCGCTACACAACTTGCGTACCCTTACGGTACTTCTTACGTAGATAGCGTACAGTGTTCTTAGACCTCTTAAGGTGTTTTATATACGATAAATATTCAGCTTTATCAATTGGCGGCTCGCCCGTCCTTCACATATCTGCACTAGGTAGATCAGCAGACATTATCCCTCAGCAAAGGGCGGGAGGTTGTATCCATCGTAGTGCTGACAGGATAAGCGTCTGCTTCACTTAGGTAAAGAGTGCTGAAGGAATCCGGGAACCGGAGGTAAGAACAAAACGCTAGTGTCTTTTAAAACTGTTTATTTTCCTGTCTTGCGTACACACACACGCACACATATATATATCTGCATTTCTTTTTCTTTTTCATTTTCGTATATCACTCTCCTGTCTGCCAGTTTTTATAGTTGATAGAAGTGCTAAAAGGGATTTGCCGTTATTTCATAGTTTAAGAGTAAAGGTAATATAGTTAAAAGATAGACAAACACACAGTTTCGCCTGGGAGACAAGGCGAAGTCAGTGTGTTTGTGTGGTAGATGATCAAGGATCATCTACATTGATAAAAGTATAAATTGTGTTACGGTGGATCTTTGCTTTGCGTATACGTGTCTCTAACAAAGACTTGCGTACGCAATCCAAAGGCCGACGCACGCAGCGTACGTTACGCAACGGAGCGTCCGGATACGCCCACGTAGCTCAAGTCACGATAAGTTGATTTTTTTTACGCAAAGCGATAAATAACGCAAAGCGATAAATAACGCGAGGCGAGAAATAACGCAAGTCTATTTTTGGGTGTCCGAAATTTAGTTAACAGATCCTGCTCCTAATTGGTAACACACCTGATCTGAAGAAAAATTTCTGCGCAGAAATAGAAATAGAAACAAAAGTGTACATGTGATGAGTGAGTGTTTTTACAATTTTTAAAGGTTGAACCACAAGAAAAGTCGAGTACTCGTGAGGTACATGCGTGTAAGTGACGTGCACGGTGGCTAGGGAGGCATCTCTGGTTAAATACAATTTTGAGCATTAGAGTATAGCAGACCAGGAGGTCATACTGTAACAAGACCAGGAGGTCATACTGTAACAGACCAGGAGGTCCAGGTACAGCCGACAAGGAAGTCCGCTATACAGTTCACAGGCACAACACCGAGAAGGGTTGGTGCAACACCCATATAGGCCATATAAGCTCTGGCTGAAGGAATTCGCAGTCGTAAGTTTCGATTCCATTGGTCTTTCCGTACATAAGCTTAGTTGTTTGTGTACTGAACGACTGGACCGCACGTAAGTGTGTGCAGTAGTTAGTAATCTGACCTAATACCATTAGAGTAAAGGGGTCACAAACGCTATCTGTACACTCTAACGTGATTTGTGTAATTTTTTTATTTTAAGGGAAGTTCGCTGCTCACTCAGGAACTATCCAGCAACCAATAGTTACTGGAAAGAGTAAGTGTTCTTCGGATAACCCTCGCAGGTTCCAGTAAATAGAGGTTCAGGTCGCAGGGGCCCTAGGTCGAGTACGCCAGCACCATATCGGTGTGATCAGGTCGTATTGGTCGGCGTGGGCGAGTGAGTGGGGTACTCGGTAAACCGCCACCGTCAGCCTATTGTTGGCATTTGGTTTTGCGTAAAGGGTTGGCTAAATAAAGCAACACTTTCGAACTATGGGGGCCACTTGTTCAGGTAGGGGACGATCAACCTCGGTTCGGGTTGATTCAGTGGTCCGACCAATTGGGTCGGCCAGGTATATAATGTGTGAGAAATATGGAAGTCACACAGAAACTTTATGTGATGAATGGGAGAGAATGACTGTACATGACGGGGAGAAATTCCCAAGAATAGGGAGCTTCAGCTCAGAAGTGTTACAAAATTTAAGGAGGAGGATATGTCTCATAAAATCAACAAAGAGACGAATCCAGCATTATGATTATTTACAGTTGTGGCAACAGGAAGGTGAGATACAGAGAGGTTTGGCTCAGGCGGCGGGATCTGGCTCTAACAGAAAACTGATTGCCACGGCCCCGCCGCCACCATACATATCAGGAGAGAAGTTGATTGCGGAGAAAGACGCACTAAGGTGTAACACAAAATCACTTAGTAACTGTGTAAATGTTAATGATAATGTTAACCCATTAACCCATGCAAGTATTAACCCGTGCAAGTTGTACCCTGTTTTGAACTTTCCTCAGGAGTGTGACCAAGAGGACGAAGCGGCAACGATTTCAGCGCTCTCTCTAGCAGCCACCATAGCAGAGACCACAGTAGGCACAGCTCCACCCACGAGATTAGTAAAGGCCCCTAGCGGAGGGATAGGTGAGGTCGTATCAACTGGTAAGTACGGCACCATGCATTATGCTGAAACTATTTCACCACAGCCTGTAGAATCTACACAGAATGAGGTTGTTAGAATTACACCTGTTAGAGTAATAGCAGTGCCAAATGGGAAAACAGACGCATCAGGAGCCACTCCCATTAGGAACATTGCCATGTACACTCCATTTTCCCGAATGGAATTAAGGACCATAGTGTCTGAATTTCCTGACCCTAGAAAAGACTTAGTTGCCAGTCAAAAATACATCAGAGACTTAGGTAACACTGTAGAGCCCAACAATAAAGACTGGCAGATATTGCTGAGAGCATGTTTACCCTCAAATGTCGACGCAACTCAATTTTTAGCTGATTGCGGACTAGGTCATGATGTACCTCTTACAGATGTGTACAACCAAGATAATGTGAAAAGAATAAACTTGCAGCTAAAAGAGTATTTCCCAGCAGTAGCTAAATGGAATAAGATATTCTCCATTAAACAGAAGGAGTCAGAGACAGCTGCAGAGTATTTTCACAGAGCATTATTAGAAATGGCAAAATACACAGGTATAGAGGACATTAAAACAGACACAAACCATCGGGAAGTAGCAGTATCGGTACTGATGGATGGTTTAAAAGAGTCATTGAAGACTAGGGTACAGACCACGCAACCATGTTGGCGAGGTCTGTCTGTGGCTACTTTGAGAGAGGCTGCTATTGATCACGACAGAAACATCACCAGACATAGGGAACAACAAGGTGACAAATTAATGTCAGTAAGTATACAGGCTCTGACCACAAGGCAGCCTTTGTTTGTATCACCAAATCCTGTGTCAAGTATGGTTACTTGTTATTCTTGTCACAAACAGGGACACATGGCACGAGATTGTAGAGTAAAGAATCCACGAAACTCATACCAAACCCCTAGACAACGACACGACACACGACATTGGGAGCAAGGTCCGCAGAAACGGAGTTATGAGCCACATACAGGGGAAACAAAAAGATATCCCCCAAACAAAGACTGGCATGCCTCTGGTAGTTCCCAACTATCTCCCTCACAAGTAGTTGCTGCCAGCGGGATTCAGGGAGGTCACCATACCCAATAGGGGTGTGGCCATACCTGTAATCTGCAGCCAGTAAAATTAATTGCCAATCTTGGAAGTGAACCCGAGATCGCAATTAATGTAGCTGGTAAAACTTTAAACTTTCTTGTAGACACAGGGGCGGCCAAGTCAGTGATAAATTCGACAGTGGGCATGAGAACCACTGGTAGGACAATTCCAGCCATGGGAGTAACAGGAGTAGTCCAGCACTACCCTGTTAGCAAACCAGCCGAGGTTACAATAGGGCCTTTGCATACCAAGCATTCCTTTTTGCTGGCTGCATCGGCACCAACCAATCTCCTGGGAAGAGACTTACTGTGTAAAATGGGGTGCGTCATTTATTGTACTCCTGAAGGTGTATTCTTGGACATACCTGAGAAACACGCTCAGGAAGTGCGAGACATGTTAGACTCCCCATCAAAATTAATGTCACATACCATTATGACAAATAGGAATCCATCCCAAATAGAAGAGATGACATCTCAGATACCAGAGTCACTTTGGACAAAAGACGGACAAGACACTGGATTAATGGCAAACGTAGCTCCAGTAGTTGTACAAGTAAAAGATGGTAGGATAGCTCCAAAAATCCCACAGTACCCTCTGAAGCCAGAGGTGGAGTTAGGAGTTTACCCAGTAATAGAGCGCTTGCTACAACAGGGCATTCTGGTAAGAACGTCCAGCACTGCCAATAGTCCCATCTTCCCTGTTAAAAAGAGTGGGGGGAGGGGTTACAGGCTAGTGCAGGATCTAAGGGGGATTAACAAAATAGTTGAGAGTCAGTTCCCCGTAGTGCCAAACCCAGCTGTCATCCTAATGCAAATCCCTCCCACTGCCAAATTTTTCACTGTTATTGACCTCTGCTCCGCTTTCTTTTCGGTACCTCTGCACCCTGACAGCCAATATTTGTTTGCATTCACATACAGAGGAGTCCAATACACGTGGACTCGATTACCCCAAGGTTTCATAGATAGTCCAAGTATATTTTCTCAGGCTTTGCATGATTGTTTACAGTCTTTCCAACCAGACAGTGGATCAGTATTGATACAGTATGTGGACGATTTATTACTGTGTTCAGATTCACTGGAAGCATCTCTGAAGGATACGAAACAGCTCCTGTTTCATCTTTCAGACACAGGACACAAGGTGTCCAAAGACAAGTTACAATTATGCCAAACTAAGGTAAAATATTTGGGACACTGTCTAACACAAGGACTGAGACACCTGACCACTGATAGAATCCAAGCAATTAGAGACATGACTCTGCCACAAACCCAGCAACAGATCAGAACGTTTTTAGGAATGTGTGGGTATTGCCGTAATTGGATCCCAGGGTTTTCCATTTTAGCGTTACCTTTGCAGGAAATGGTCTCCTCAAACAAACCTGATAGGATTTCGCATACAGACGAGTCCGAAACAGCATTTGAGAGACTCAAACAGTGCCTAACGCAGGCACCAGCACTAGGTATGCCAGACTATGGGAAACCCTTTGAACTATACGGAACAGAAAGTGCTGGTTGCGCGGCAGGTGTACTAACCCAAAAACACGGTGATGCCAGCAGGCCAGTTGCATACTACAGCGCTCAGCTAGACACGGTAGCGCGGTCCCTCCCCACATGCTTGCGAAGCGTTGCTGCGATAGCATTGCTAGTGACAAAAAGCGAAGATGTCGTGCTAGGCCACAACCTCACAATCCATACGCCACATGCAGTATCAGCCTTATTGAATTCTGCCCAAACCAGACACGTCTCATCAGCGAGATTTACAAGATGGGAATTGGCACTAATGGCCCCCGTAAACATCACCATAAGGAGATGCAGTGCATTAAATCCTGCAACGTATCTCCCAGGTGTGCCTGGTCAGGCACAAAGAGTGGAAGGTGAGAGTGATGGGGAAGGAGGATTTAATACAAAGGAAGATACACATGATTGTATGGAATATTTGACCCAAAATTTTACCGCAAGGCCTGACATCAGTGACAACCCACTGGAAGATGCAGAACTCACGTTCTACACGGACGGTAGTTGCCATAGACAGTCAGACTCGGGAGACTTGTGTACTGGATACGCAGTCGTAGATGACCAAGACACCATAGAAGCGGAACCGCTAGGCCCACCTCACTCAGCCCAGGTTGCTGAACTGGTCGCCCTAACCAGAGCATGTGAATTGGCTAAGGGTAAGTCAGCCAATATCTACACCGATTCTAGATACGCATTCGGGGTAGTCCATGATTTCGGAGCCCTATGGCGCCTCAGAAATTTCATGACGGCAGCTGGTACACCGGTAGCGCATGCAGCTCACATAAAAAGGCTTCTAACAGCGATACAGGAACCCGACAGAGTGGCTGTTATCAAATGTAAAGCACACACATATAGCCAAGACCCGGTATCACTTGGTAACAGCCGAGCAGACGAAGCTGCTAAGTTAGCAGCTGCTACCCCCATACAGACAGACACCACACAATTAATGGTATTTAATACCATTAACACACAGAAGTTGTGTGAAATGCAAAATTTGTGTTCCACACAGGAAAAGGCAGTCTGGAAGGCAAAGGGATGTGGCCAGGAGTCCTCAGGACTCTGGACGGATGGACATGGTAAACCAGTGGCCCCCAGAACATATCTTCCATGTCTGGCTGAAGCAGCTCACGGGCTGACTCATCTAGGCAAGGAAGGGATGTGCAAATTGGTAAGAGCCTATTGGTGCGCCCCAGGATTCTCCTCTCATGCGAGTAAAAGAGCAATGTCATGCCTTACCTGTTTGAGAAAGAATATTGGAAAGGCAATACCTACAGAACCATCCCATATCCCACCTGCCGGCGGCCCTTTCCAGGTAATACAGATTGATTTTATACAATTACCCCCTTGTCGGAATTTGAAATATGTACTTGTTTGTATAGATGTTTTCTCAAATTGGGTCGAAGCATTTCCTGCAGCTACAAATACCGCTATGTTTACTGCTAAGAAAATTGTGCAGGAATTTGTATGTAGATATGGTATCCCTAGAATAATCGAAAGTGATAGGGGTACCCATTTTACAGGTGATGTCTTTCAAGGAATGTGTAAGTTGATGGGAATTGATAGCAAGCTGCACACTCCGTACCGTCCACAGGCGAGTGCGAAGGTCGAAAGAGTGAACAGCACTATTAAAAATAAATTGAGTAAAGTGATGGCAGAGACAGGATTGACATGGCCAGAAGCTTTGCCCATTGTATTGTACAGTATCAGAACCACTCCCAGGTCCCCTCTTAATCTGTCCCCTTTTGAAATCTTGTTTGGTCGACAACCGCATGTCATGATTAACCCTCAGGATGATTTGAAATGTAACAATGAAGTAACTGTAAAGTACTTGATTAACATGAGTAAACAGTTAAGGAATCAAAATGATAATCTGAAGTTGGTGATTCCTGATCTACCTGATAGTAATTGTCATGACATTGAACCTGGGGATTATGTAATGATACGGAATTTTCTACGCTCAGGTTGCCTTATTGACAGATGGGAAGGACCATACCAGGTCTTATTGACTAGCACTACGGCACTGAAGGTTGCTGAGAGAGAGACTTGGGTCCATTCATCCCACTGCAAGAAGGTTGCTGATCCAGAGAAGTCCCGTGATAAGGAACAGACGGTAGAGGTTGTATCACTGGAGTGTCTGTTCCAGGAGGACTGAGGCGGCACCTGAGCCTTGAAGACCGAGAGCTGTTGTCGACTCCCCACTCCCTTTTATTGTTTTTCTCCACTTCCCATCCCCTCTCCCTCAAATTTATTTTTCCTCCTTCTCATTCTTCTCCGTTTCCTCCTATAAGATGGACTTGCCCCAAGAGACTGTGATCCGGATTTTCCTGTTGACCATGATGTTGACCAGAGCAGTCTGTTCCGGCGAGAGTACCATGGAGGTCGATAGAGGTTCTGGAATGGGTTCTGATGATAAAGATGGAGGCATAGTTTTCCAAGATCAACCTAACCAACAAGCAAAGGCGAGTATCAGAAAACGATCCGATAGCATTGACCATAGAAGAAATTGTGACGGATTGTTAGCTGAAGAAAACTGTATCTGTAGGCTCTGTAACAATGTCATTGAGGATGGGTGCATAAAGAAATGCCAATCCAGTTTTAATATCCATATGGACCGGCATCCATTGAGTGACTATCACTCCTTAGTGGGTAATGTGTTAAACAAAACAGATTGTTGGGTATGCTCTCAAGTACCTCAAGGTCATAGCAAATCAGGGCTAGTACCATTTCCTTTAACGATAGGGGAGGTACTTGAGTTAAATGGTGGGAGACCGGTGGACAGGAGGTTTAATATCTCCAGCCCTCCTAGTTTGAAGCTCCACCAATACCATGTGGATAGGTCCCTATTATGTTTCAACATCTCCAATCCCAGAAAGCCGGGAAATTGGGAAGTGTCATGGAGTTACCACACCATGACCTTTTCGCATAGAGCAGATAGAATGCCTACAGATACAGAGCTTGTACGCCACATAGCCAGTAGAGGAAAGTCTTTCCGGTATAGGTACACCTTAGGAAATAGGATTACGAGAGTTGGAGAAGTATCACCAGGATACTGTGCACATATCGTACAACCTGATACGTGTATTAAGCAGATGGAAGAATTAGGGTTAGGAGATTTCACCTGGAAGGTGTGTAATATGGTTATGTCCTTCTCCGTCCCATATGTTCTCCCAGATGATGCATATTTCATATGCGGGAGAAAGGCGTACAAGTGGCTTGCCCCAAACTCTGAAGGATTGTGTTATATTGGAAAAGTATTGCCTGAAGTAATGACTGTAACACATGACAAAATGAAAGACATACACCGTGGTGCCCAAGCTCCTTATACTCACACCCATTACGAGCACGTTGTTAAAAGGCACCTGATAGAGAAGACAGAGCATCCGGCCTCTGATCTGATAAGTGAATCCACCGGGATTCAATTCTTAATCGCGTTAGATTTCACCCGCACCGCTAGAGGAGTGCTAAATTATAAATACATATCGGCGCTCGCAAATTTGTTAGATAATATCACTGAAATGTATGATGACACGTTTAGATATACGGGAAGGGAACTTCAAGCTTATAAAACAGAACTGGTGCAGCATAGAATGGTTCTTAATTACCTCACAGCAGTGACAGGCGGATATTGTGTTACATTGGCAACACAGTACGGCGTGAAGTGTTGCACGTATATCACAAATAGCACCGAGGATCCGGTCGAGGTCATAGACCAAAAGATGGACGATATTCTCCAATTGAAGTGGGAATTTCGCCGAAAACACAATCTCACTCTTGCTGCTGTAGGTAATGAGCTGACTGGTTGGGTGTCATGGTTGAACCCGCGAAATTGGTTCTCCGGTTTGGGAGACTGGGCTCAAGGAGTCATAATGGATGTTGGGAAGTTTCTCCTATGTATCTTAGGTGTTATCATAACGATCGGTTTGATATTTAGATGCGGTCAGGCTTTAATGAGGTGCAATCGTCGTACTAAGGTAATGAGTTTGAGGAGTGAGGAAACTGTAATTAACCTGGATTTGATTTATGACCCAATGATAGAAACAATGATGTGATGAAAATGCGATTTCTACGGTCCGTTTCTTTCACCTGTTTTTCTGGTTTTTCTCCAAGATAAAAAGACCCACTTGGACGAGGAAGTTGACGAGACGCTATACAGACAACGGATAGACCAAAGAAGAAGTTTTGACCACTTGAGATATGGACACTTGATGAACTTTGCCATGGATCCCCAGTTTCCCTAGAATTCTTAAAATTACGCTAGCCCAACATTTTTTTTTGTAAATCTAATGGCATTGACAAAGCTTATTGCTCACGCCTAATGAGCAAAACAGCGCAAAGAAGACGACTTTCAACTGATACCGAACAAAACTTCAACCGACAGATGTACATTAACCTGACATAGAATACCACCGCATTTACCGTAATTATGTCTTTTCTTCATTTCTACAACCCTCAGGTAATGACACACATAGTATAGGGAATACAGGCACAGATATCAGCAATCACATATTCCCCCATTCATGTATCATCAACTAAAATGTGCTCCCCATTTTGTTCAAAATCCGAAAAGAGCTCGGTAAAGTTTGACAGCCCATCCACAGACCCGTACCACGGGATAAGAAGGAATTCAAATGTATACTTCGCAATACCTCGAAGCTTGATTTACAACACGTACGGCACGATGATACATGACCCCCCAAACACGGATTCATACACACATGCTTCTGCTATCTCACTAGGTCATACCCTCTTCACACCTACTCCTCTCTCCTCCCTTACCCAACCATGGAAATGAATTAACCCCTAACATATATTTTTCTCCTTTTGAAATGTTTTCAGGAAGTGGCAGTTATTATTGACTGCCAAAGGGTGGACTGTCAAAGTCAGAAAAATATCTCTATGCCCACTACCATATTTGCACCTCACACAGGTCCGTGCTGCGCATGCGTACGCTCTCCCGTACGTGCGCATACTCACAGTCGCGGGCACCCGCAGGCGCATGGTATGCGTATTTACGGTAGAGTTTATGTGGTTGTAGCGTGCGACTCAATCGTAACATATTTTCAGTAATAATGTATTTTGTAGATCATGGTCCCTTTGATAGATTCTGAAAGTTTGGTTAATATAGAATGTTTATGAACAGAGGAATTCCTCTTTGTTTGATACGAAGGGTCAGACAGGAGTAATACAGTGGTGTTTAGTATCCATCGGAAGAACATTTAATTAGAAATATTCCGGTGTTGGTTTGAAGCAGATCAATCGCTCGTGCGAATAGTTATGGACATAAGAAGTTTATGAACATTTACTTTATTTGCACTTTATTACCCATGCGGCGGGAAACCCAGTTTCCCTCCCACCTGAGCAGTTGGAAATAGTCACAGCCCACCTGTATGAATCAACCTATGACCTTTTGTTTTAGTGCGAAGCCGAATTCCTGTGTCCAATGAACAATGAGATTGTAGGGACCATTGAATTGTATTGTGTGTGGGGCATAAATAGGCAGGCCGACCGTATCCAGTTCTCTCTCTTCAACGGTTCTCATTGCTGATAATCGGGAGCTGGATATCGAGGCGCATGCGATCGTTCCCCTTGTGCGTAAGTTTTCTCCGTAATCATATTGTCTTACTGTGAGCCATCTCTCTCTCTCTCTCTATCTCTCTCTCTCTCTACTCTTTCTCTCGTATTTTCCTTTAATTGTATTGTATAGTATTTCCTGTGTAGTTTATCTGGTTAGTTGGTTTATGTTATATTGTAGTGTATCATTTGTACTGTGATTCCTTTTGCAAGTATAATAGTTATAATACATATAATAGGTTTCGGACCCTAAGCCCAGGTATCTGTGTATTCTTTTTAGTGTTAAGTATTCACTGAGCGTCGGTGACGCTCAAGCAGCTTTGTAGTCAATCAGGTTACACCAGGTTGCACTTACACTCTGTCTCTACACTAAGGTATACTGTGTATCTCACTGTTAAAGGTATAGATATAAAGGTTTAAACGTTGTGAGCGTCTGCATCGCTGGTGATCTCCTCGTGGTCCCGAGCGCCGCTACGCTATAGCGAATCATTACGATAGTCAACAGCCAATAGCGTGCCTGCCTGTGATCACTGGGCCGTAAGCGAACGTGACGCTTGAGCGTCTCGACTACGGTTGAGCGATCGCTACACAACTTGCGTACCCTTACGGTACTTCTTACGTAGATAGCGTACAGTGTTCTTAGACCTCTTAAGGTGTTTTATATACGATAAATATTCAGCTTTATCACCTGTAGTGTATAACTTGTATCTGTTTACCCCTTTTCTCTGAATAATCCACTGCGGTGTTAGAGCCCAGTGGTTTACCACAAACCGGCATTGTGTTTTCACTTTCCTGCAAAGGGCTTTCATAGCGTATTAATCGGTATAAGGTGTATAAGCATTGTTAAGGTGTAAGCACTGCGGGTACTTCATACCGCCAGCGCTACTTAAGGTTTTAAAGGTATTACATCGTTGCAGTACTAGGCTGCTAAGGTTTAAAGTATAAGCATATCCTCACATTGTTTCATTACTTAAGGTTTACTGTATATCACTCTGTGTGCGTCCGCGCCGCGTGTACGTTGTACCCACGGCACGGCGTCTGATACGCTAATAGCGTATCAATACGGTACTCAGTACGCAAATAGCGTACTTAGTATGTAGCGTGAATCCGTGTGCGTACGTGCCGCGTGTGCGTCGCGCCCACGGCACAGCGTCTGATACGCTAAGTGCGTATCCATACGGTACTCAGTACGCAAATAGCGTACTTAGTACGTAGAGTGTGTAATTAGTCTAGCGGCCATAGCGGCTCCACGGTAATAGTGTATAGCTTTATGTTTTAAGATAATATTTGACATTATCACATTATACATATGTTACATTATACTTCAAAAGAATATGGTTTATTATATATTTACCAAGGGGCACAGAACATGTACTATGTAAAGGCTAGTCAAACCTCTGTGGTGGCTGGCCACGCCAGCATTGGAGCCTGGCCACACCCTTAAGCATGGGCGCCTTCAACAGCATTCCCCCTGGGGGCTCTTCATGCTTCAGTCCGACACTGACCAGCAGTATCCAGAAAACTTGATCAGACGTCCACAGATGACGTCAGACGCCAGGACACGCAACACCTACACAATAAAAAATACACAACAATAAACAAAACCCTCCTGCACTAAAGCATTCTGTTACATTCTGACATGTGTACTTATGTGATGCATTTTTTCTAATATTTCTTGATGTGGCAATTAACTTTTTGTCATTTTTATGTTATTTCTGGTGTTGTCTTGATGCTTTAGTGAAAAATAAGAGATACAATATTACAACAGCACAAAAATAAAATCAAAAGAGCAGCTATAAAGTACAAACCAGACAATGATCACAAAGTAGTGGTATCAGCAGAATATTAATGTGGCTACAGTAGTGTATTCCAGTTCATTTTATCATTTAGACCACCATGTCATTTTGTAATTATTTTTGCACTGTAGGCACTTTGTATGCTATTTAATGTATACTCCGTGTGATGATGTTCTGTAGGTTCCTGTACACCAGCAATGGCGGGCAGACACTGTGAGATTTAAAAGCCTGGTTAAGTGAATTATGTGTTTAGAGTTATGTTGTTTGTACCCTGGAGAGTCATTCCTTGAAACAATGGGCTGTGCTGGTTCAGGTCTTGGTCTCAGATGGGGTGAAACTTGTGAGAAACTGAACGAGGAGTTCACCACACCAATAGTAGTAACCCCAGGAACTTATATGGGTTCGGTATGACATCCTGGTGGCCAGTATGTCGGCAGTCATATAATCGACAGCGGCATCCTGACACTGAAGATCCTGACATCGGATGTGGTATTTTTACCCTCCCCTAACCCTCTGCGGGTGGAAATTAGGCTCCGGGGGTGGCAAATTATTCAGCACCTTATTTTGCTACAATCTCTATTTGCAGATTTTAGCACGTGTGCATGTGCATACGCAGGTACATGCATGCGCAAAATCTTAAACTGCGTTCTCTTCAGAACGCAGACTAAGCCATATAGCAATGCACTCGCATGATAGTGGGATGGGGGGGGGGGGGGGGGGAGGGGGTTGCAGCACCAAGCATAAGCTGGGCATCCACCCGCATGTTAGTATAAAGGGATGTAGTTCAGCGATTTGTCGCACAGCTGAATCGGGCCCTTAGTGCAGTAAACAACAAAACACTCCTCTCTATGAAATATATACATTTGGAGAATTTATATGCTAGGATTTTTATGTGTATTTGTGTCAAATTTTCCTCAACTTGTGACTTTTTATTCATATTTATTCTATTTTATTTTGTAATATCACTGCAGTTGATAACATTGTATTGAATTTACCCAGATTTGATTATTCTAACAAATGAGTATTCAGCATATGTGCAAATAAATGTATATATGATTTTTTAAAGTTTGTCTGGTGAGGCTATGCATGAGTTACACCACATCGCTATCATTACAGCCCAGCACCAGTACCTCTATAATATCATGCATTACTATAATAAAGTAATCCCATGTCTGCCAGCCCCCAATACCATGATAATAGACACCATCCCATCCCTCCCCATCATTACCCCATCATTACACCACACTGACCAGCTCCCGTCACATCATTACACCCGACCAGACACACTTGTAAATCATTACACAGACAGCTGCCTCCTCACACCACTCTGGGGGTCATTCCGAGTTGATCCTCTTCCCTGACATGTGGGGGGATGCCCAGCACAGGGCTAGTCCGCCCCGCATGCCAGTCCGGCCCTTCCCCGCAGAAGTGCAAAGGCATCGCACAGCGGTGATGCCTTTGCACTTCTAGAGTAGCTCCCGACCAGCGCAGCTTTAGCGTGCTGGCCGGGAGCTACTCCACGCTTCCCGGCCCGCATCGGCTGCGTGTGACGTCACGCAGCCGCTGCGGCACACCCCCTGTTTGGTCCGGCCACGCATGCGTTGGCCGAACCGCACCCACGAAACAGCGGCCAAACGCCGCCGTTCTGCCCGCTCCAGCCCAGCTACTGGAGAGGAGCAGCTGAACCTGCTCCCTGTCCCTGAAACGCTGCGTAATGTGTGCATGGCACCGGGATCCATCAGCAGTGCCATAATTACCAACTAGAATGGTGGGCGGGACGCCCACTGACCATGCCCACCGGGAATGCCTGAATGGCAGGGAGCGCTCACTTTTGCCATGCCCACAGTTCCAAGCAGCGCGCCAACATTCTCCAACTGTTTTCTTCTCCAGCTGTCAGAATGAAGAGGCGTCTCCCGCTCCCGCACTTGTGACTGCCCCGCACGGTGTCAGTACCGCATCAGTGGGGTCTATGGGGATTGGGAGGGGGGTAATCTGAAAATGTAAAACTTTGATGGCATTGGGAGAGAGGGAGGAGAGACTCACAGGCCAGTGTTGCGACTCGGAGCATAGGTACGCCCCCTACACTCATGAAGCCCCGCACTTGTGCTCTGATTGTCCCATGGGTCATTAATTTACAAATATAACAGGACTGACCACCGATGTGTGAAATCATCGATAGTCTCCCATAGCATATTTGCATAACCTCCAACTGTATCGTTTTAGCCGGTACAGTACCGTTTTTTTAAGGTCTGTACCGGCTAAAATGCGGTGTACCGATTGTATTGGATTTTGAGCATGGGCCCTCATTCCGAGTTGTTTGCTCGTTGCCGAGTTTCGCTATATTGCGAATAGTCGCTTACTGCGCATGCGCAAGGTTCGCAGAGCTCATGCGCTTAGTTATTTTACACAAAAGTTAGGTATTTTACTCACGGCATAACTTTTTTTTAATTTTTCATCGTTCTGGTGATCGGAGTGTGATTGACAGGAAGTGGGTGTTTCTGGGCGGAAACTGGCCGTTTTATGGGTGTGTGCGGAAAAACGCTGCCGTTTCTAGGAAAAACGCGGGAGTGGCTGGAGAAACGGGGGAGTGTCTGGGCGAACGCTGGGTGTGTTTGTGACGTCAAACCAGGAACGAAACTGACTGAACTAATCGCAGTGGCAGAGTAAGTCCCGAGCTACTCAGAAACTGCAAAAAAAATTCTATTTGCAATTATGCGAATCTTTCGTTCGCAATTCTGCAAAGCTAAGATTCACTCCCAGTAGGCGGCGGCTTAGCGTGTGCAATGCTGCTAAAAGCAGCTAGCGAGCGAACAACTCGGAATGAGGGCCATTGAGCGGACTCCCATAGCGCTGCTCAGTGATTGGTGGCTTTCAACACCATTCCTTGGCTTGGCAGCACCAGCAGCAGCTCTTTACCAATGAACTACATTTCCCGGCATTCCTGTGTGTAGTAGGGGTCACATGACGTGCTGCTGCTGCTGCGCCTGCTGTATGGAAAGCTGCCATTGGGTGGGGCGGGAAATGTCACTCCCAGCATGCCCCACTGTAATACGCTGCTTCCCATGTTGGGCTGAGGCGCTCCAGTAAGATGGCAATCTTCAGGGTGTATGTGGTGAACAAGGTGGACAACAGAAGCTACGCTCTGAGATGGAGAAGACATTCAGTTTCCCCCTGGACCTGATCCTCAAGGTGCACGATGAGCGGGTGCTGGTGCATGCCCTCCAACTGTACAGTACCGTTTTTTATGGTCTGTACCAGACAAAAAGGGCTATGTACCGATTTTTGACTCACTAAATCTCCATTGAAGTATACGAAAGGGGACATGACCACACCCCCTTTACCGGTGGTCACGCCCCTATTCCTAATTTGTACCGGTTTTTGAGTGTAAAATGTTGACGGGTATGTATTTGGTGACAGTCAATGGCCATTCACAGTTTTGTCAGCGATTGCAACCATCGATGGCGAACACACTGATGGCCATCCCTACCCTATACCCCTGTGTAGGACTGGCTATTGACCATCGATGATTCAAATTCACCAATGGTCTATGACTAATGGTAACTACTTTTACAATCGATGGGGGAGAACTAGAGTGTTTCTTGCCATTGATGATAAAGAGCTATCAAATATTAAAAAAATTTCTCCAGGGTGTCATATTTTTTTCTCCAGCTCCACCATCCAACACCCGTGAAGTTAAGCCCCCGGGTCCTGATTGTCTCACGACACACTCATTATTAATGTAAGAGTCACCATCGATAGGCCAAACCATTGATGGTAATCTTACAGATGGTTTCCCATTATCAAGGTTATCCATCAATGGTACCATCAATGGATAACCCACCGATGGCCATCCCTACCCCTGTGGGCCAGTCCAACCCTGCAGGGCACATGTATAGTACAGCATGCGGGTTCGGTATGTAATACCGGCAGGGTGACTAGGGTGAATGCCAGTCTGGGACAGGTTGGTAGCATTTAATGCTGGACTGGGACCAGTTAGTAGCGTAGATGCTGAGCTGGGACTGGCTAATAGACCAGATACTGGGCTGAGACCTGTTAGTAGTGTACATGTCAGCCTCGGATCGGCTACTAGCACAGATGCCGGACTGGGACCAGTTAGTAGCGTAGGTGCCAGGATAGGCCTGGCTAAGATCACTGGTACCAGACTGGGGCCGGGATGGAACCAGCTAATATCACTGACACAGGGCTGGGACCAGTTTAGTAGTGTAGATGCCGGGTTGGGACTGGCTTATAACATATATACCGGGCTGGACCCAGAATTTAGTGTAGATGCCGTGCTGGGCCCGATTAGTAGCATAGGCACTGGGATGGGATCGGCTAATAGTACAGATACAGCGCTTGGACCGGTTTAGTAGCATAGATGCTGGACTGGGACCAGCTAATAGCGTTGATACTGTTGGGCCAGTTATTAGTGTAAATGGTGGTCTGCGAATGGCTAATAGCAAAGATGTCAGCCTGGTACCGGCTAATAGTGCAGATGCTGAAACTGGGACCAATTAGTAGCGTATGTACCAGGATGAGTATGGCTAATAACACTGATTCCACACTGGGCCCATTTGGTATTGTAGATTCTGGGCTGTGACTAGCTTATAGAACTGGTGCCGAGATGGGACTGGCTAACAGCACTGATATGGGACTGGGACCAGTTAGTAGCAAAGATGCCAGGATGTGATTGGCTTATTGCACAGATACTGGGCTAGTACCGTTTAGTAATGTAGATGCCGGTCTATGATCGGCTGATAGTATAGATGTTGGCCAGGGACCGGCTAATCACACACATACTGGTCTGGGACCAGTTAGTAACGTTGGTGCTAGGATCAGTCTTGCTAATAGCACTGATACCAGACTGGGCCCAGTTAGTAGCATAGATACCGATCTGGGACCAGCTAATAGCACAGATACTGGGCTGGGAACAGTTAGTAGTGTACATGCCAGTCTGTGATCCGTTAATAGCATAGATGTCAGTCTGGGATCGGCTAATAGCACAGATGCCGGGCTGAGACTAGTTAGTAGAGTAGGTGCCAAGATGGGTCTGGCCAGTAGCACTGATAGCAGACTTGGGGCAGTTAGTAACATAGATACCGATCTGGGACCAGCTAATAGCACAGATACTGTGCTGGGACCAGTTAGTAGTGTACATGTCTGTCTGGGATCGGCTGAATGCATAGATGTTGGCCAGGGACCGGCTAATCGCACACATACCAGGCTGGGACCAGTTAGTAACTTTGATGCTAGGATCGGTCTGGCTAATAGCAATGATAGCAGACTAGGCATAAATACCGATCTGGGACCGGCTAATAGCACAGATACTGGGCTGGGACCAGTTAGTAGTGCAGATGCCTGTCTGGGATCGGCTGATAGCATAGATGTTGGCCTGAGACTGGCTAATAGCACTGATACCAGACTGAGACAGGATACTAGCATAGATTCCGGGCTGAAACCAGCTAATAGCACAGATACTGGTCTGGGACTGGTGGGTAGTGCACATGCCAGTCTGTGACTCGTTAATAGCATAGATGTCAGTCTGGGATCGGCTAATAGCACAGATGCCGGGCTGAGACTAGTTAGTAGAGTAGGTGCCAAGATGGGTCTGGCCAGTAGCACTGATAGCAGACTGGGGCCGGTTAGTAACATAGATACCTATCTGGGACCGGCTAATACCACAGATACTGGGCTGGGACCAGTTAGTAGTGCAGATGCCATGTCTGGGATCGGCTGATAACATAGATGTTGGCCAGGGACCGGCTAATCGCACACATACCGGGCAGGGAGCAGTTAGTAACATTGGTGCTAGGATCGGTCTGGCTAATAGCAATGATAGCAGACTGGGCCCAGTTAGAAGCATACACGGGCGGATTGGGAACAAAAAGCGGCCCTGGAAAAATTTGTACTAGTGGCCCCACTTGGGCAGCACCAGAGGTGTAAGGTCTACCCATGGGCCATGGCAGCAGCACCCTCCCCCCAAGACTTTCCAGATAGTGGGCATGTCCAGCATCAAGGGGGAAGTTAAAAGGAAATAAAATTAAATATTATGAGCACATTATATGATACACCTTTAGAATTTAGGAAACTATATCATTCTTTAGAAAGATATATTTTCTTGCTTATTACACCAACCGCGTATCCCAATCACTATTCACTCAATCTTATATGTCAGCCAAGCAGGCAGACAGAGCATACACTAGATCATCTGCAATCACAGGCTAAGTGGCAAAGTCATTTTCATATATGCAAATTGTTTGGCATCTTATTCATTATGTCTATAAATAGGACCACAAACAAAACAGGCCCCACGGGTGCGCCGGCCCACCGGGAATCTTCCCTGTAGACCCTATGGCCAATCCGCAGGGAGAAGTTAGTAACGTTGGTGCTAGGATCGGTCTGGCTAATAGCAATGATAGCAGCCTGGACCCAGTTACTAGCATAGATACTGATCTGGGACCGGCTAATAGCACAGTCGCACTGCAGCCCATCAACTTCCCGACAGAACGTGCTAAAGTTGCATATATTATCTCTCTACTGTAAGCTCTAGATTGGGCATCGCCATTATGGGAAATATTGGACACCCTTCTGTCATCGTATAAGAACTTTGTGGCAACTTTCCGGCGAATATTTGATGAGCCTGAGCGAGTGACTTCAGCAGCTGCAGATATATTACGTCTTTGTCAGGTATCTCGTTCTGTGGGACAGTATCTTGTACAGTTACAAATTCTGGCATCCAAACTTACCTGGAATGACGAGGCGCTGTACGCCGCATTCTGGCATGGACTTTCTGAGCGTGTAAAAGATGAGCTAGCTACACGTGACTTACCTTCAAAGTTGGACGAGCTCATCCCCTTGTGTACCAAAGTTGACCTCCGTTGTCAGGAACGTGCAATTGAACGTGGAAGGGCCAATCAATCCAAGGTGCAAGTTGTCTCTACACCTCGTCCAGTTTCCCCAGCTAAAGAGGAGCCAATGGAGGTAAATCGCTTCCGCCTGTCTCCAAAGGAGTGACAAAGATGGCGCTCTGCGCACCTGTGTCTCTACTGTGCTGCTCCTTCGCACATGATTAATGCATGCCCAAAGCGTCAGGAAAACTCCAAGTCCTAGCCTGACAGGGAGAAGGCTGGCTAGGAGTAATTAAATCTTCTCCATCTACAAGTGACTGTATCCTACCAGTTTCTTTGCAAGTTTCTCAACGCTTCAAGAATGGTTCTGCCTTATTGGATTCTGGAGCGGCATGGAATTTCGTGACTGCAGAACTGGTTCAGCTGTGAACCCTTCCCACCAAGAAAC
This sequence comes from Pseudophryne corroboree, assembly GCF_028390025.1. Classification (NCBI taxonomy): domain Eukaryota; kingdom Metazoa; phylum Chordata; class Amphibia; order Anura; family Myobatrachidae; genus Pseudophryne; species Pseudophryne corroboree. The sequence goes on from NC_086449.1 coordinate 507,303,868, forward strand.
TTTCACATCCTGTGTAGCTCACTGCTCTGGATGGCAGCAGAATTCCAGATGCCACTATTAATTGCAGGACATTGCCTCTCTGAGTCAAAGTGGGAGTCCTGCATTCTGAACTGTTGTCTTTGCTAGTGATATCCAGAGCCACCCATCCTCTGGTTCTGAGCCTGCCTTGGCTCCACATCCACAACCCCCAGATCGATTGGAAGATTTCTCAAGTCACAGCCTGGGGGTCCTCTTGTTTAGGTACCTGTCTTCAGTGGGTCCTTCCAGCACGTACTTCAGCCTCCAAGTCTGCTGATATTCCACCTCATCCATATACCGACTTTACCGATGTCTTCAGTAAATCCAGCGCAGATAAAATTCCTCCTCATAGGGAACGGGACTGTCCCATAGACCTTGTTCAAGGCAAGACTCCACCCAGAGGACGTACTTACCCTCTCTCACTTCCCAAGATGCAATGGCAGACTACATCAAAGAGAATCTTGCCAAGGGGTTCATTCGACCATCCTCCTCACCTGCTGGAGCGGGTTTCATCTTTGTGAAGAAAAAAGATGGCGGACTGCATCCGTGTGTAGACTATCAAGGTTTCAACGACATTACAGTAAAGAATCGGTACCCGTTACCTATCATCCCCAAATTGTTTGATCGAGTCAGTGGGGCCACCATTTTTACGAAGCTGGATCTGAGGGGTGCATATAATCTCATTCGTAGCCAAGAGGGTGACGAGTGGAAGACAGCCTTTAAAACCAGGGATGGTAATTATGAGTACCTTGTCATGCCTTTCAGACTCGGTAATGCTCCAGCAGTCTTCCAACACTTCGTAAACTAAATTTTGTGATCTGCTCTACCGACACGTCATATATCTGGACGACATTCTGATCTTTGCAAACAATTTGGAAGAACATCGATTTTGGGTGAAAGAGGTCCTATCCCGTTTACATGCCCAATGTTTATTCTTCAAACTTGAAAAGTGTATGTTCCAGGTAAATTCCATTCCATTCCTTGGCTACATTATTTCTGGCTCCGGTCTTAGAATGGATCCAGAAAAGCTTCAAGAAATTTAAGATTGGCCAATCCCATCTGTCAAGGTTCCAGGGATTTGTGAATCCAGACTTGCGGCTTGAGGCTCAGCGTCAGAGACCTTTGACAGGATTAGCTGGGCATGCTGAATGAAGGTCTTTTTCATAGGTCTTCTATGGAGACTCCGCAGGTGCTGTCGTTTGTATAAATGTTGGAGCAGGTGGATCGGTAGTACCTGACTGCCCGTGAGCGAACACCTGGCAGTACCTTTGAGGCAGGAAGGCTAAGGCTGGGATGAACTTAGGTTCGCTGGGAGAGAGGATATCGAAGTGACCAGGCGAATATCCAGCGAATCGAGTGAATTTCAGGAACAGGATGCTATATAAGCAATACTGTGGAGCACAGAGTAACCAGCACACACAAGGCTGTGTGAGAGATGTTGCACTGGCGATCTCTTACCCAGAAGGCCTCAGAATTATACCTGCAGGCTGTTTCTCATTGGTTTTGCTAACCTTGCTGGTCACTGGATGATTCTGGTCAGCTGACCTTTCCAAGATGGCAACGCCCATACTGCAACTGTGCAGCTAGAAGATGTACAAATGCCTGCTGCTGCCTCTGATTCCAAGCCTCCCAGACATGCCTGCAAGCTGTGCCCACCACCAGCATCCCGCACCCCCTCCGGAGGGCCCGCGCCAGAGCGTCCGGATTGGTAAGTACCGGCGCTCCCGGACCCTGACCCACCGGACCGTGACACCTTTTTCACTGAAAGGTATTCAGCGCTTTCTGGGCTTCGCCAATTACTACAGAAAATTCATCCATAATTTCTCTACCATCGTTGCTCCTATCTCTGCTCTAAACCGGAAAGGGTCCAATATGGCAAAGTGGTCTGAAGAAGCTATCCAAGATTTCCATCTTCTAAAACAGAAGTTAATTTCAGCTCCAGTTTTGAAACAACCAGACACTTCATTACCTTTCATCCTAGAAGTGGATGTCTCATCCGTCGGTGTGGGGGCAGTTCCTTCCCAGAGGGCTCCAGATGGTCATATCCACGCCTGTGGGATTTTCTCAAAAAACATCTCACCCGCAGAGTGCAACTATGCTATTGGTGACCAAAAATTGCTCGCGATCAAGATGGCATTAGAGGAGTGGAGATATCTACTTGAAAGCGCTTCCCATGAAATCACCATTCTAATGGACCACAAAAATCTGCTGTACCTCAAGTCTGCTCAATGTCTGAACCCCCATCAATCCAGATGGGCCCTTTTCTATAAAAGTTTCGCTTTAAACTGTCATTCTGTACTGGGTCACAAAATTGTAAGGCTGATGCCCTTTACCGCTCCTGGGAGCAAGAAAATGAGTCAAGTTCTACTGAAAAGTATCTAATTATTGATCCGTAGCATTCTCCGCAGTGGGTGTGGACTCTAGGCCTCCTCCAGGGAAAAGCTTTGTCAAGCCAGCACTTAGGAAAAAGCTCCTTCATGCTTCTCGCTTCGCTGGTCATGCGGGCATTCATAAGACCTACGAGTTCATCACCAGGCAGTACTGGTAGCCAACCCTCAAACAGAACCTACAGGACTTTATTGCTTCTTGTCCTAAGTAGGCACAGCATAAGATCAGTCGTCAGTCTCCAGCCGGGCAATTAATGCCCTTATCTGTGTCTCATCATCCGTGGATTTATCTCTTGATGGACTTTGTTACAGACCTCCCTGAGTCCAATAAATATAATACCATCTGGGTGGTAGTTGACCAGTTCACGAAGATGCCCCACTTCATTCCACTCACCGGTCTTCTGTCGTCTTCCAAGCTGGCTCAATTATTTGTGCAAGAGATCTTCAAGCTGCATGGGCTACCTGTGGAAATTATGTCTGACAGATGAGTCCAGTTGGTTGCCAAGTTTTGGCGAAGTCTCTGCCTCATACTTCAAGTCAAGTTGAAGTTCTCGATGGCTTATCACCCCCAGATGAACGGACAGACTGAGAGGGTGAATCAAGAATTGGAGTCCTTTCTTCTAATCTATGTATCCTCTTCTCAAGATGACTGGGCCCACTTGCTTCCTTGGGCAGAGTTCTGCCATAACAACCAGTACCACTATCCATCCTCATCCACACCGTTATTTGCAAACTATGGTTTCCATCCCAGAGTTCCTGAATTCAGCCAGCTTCCAGTTTCTTCTGTGCCAGCAGTGGATTTTACACTCCAACAATTCTCTTAAAATTGGGAAATCATTCGATCATCACTTCTCAAAGCATTTGTCAGGTATACGAAGTTTGCTGATAGGAAGCGGAAAGCGGTTCCTGCTCTCCAACTGGGAGATCGTGTGTGGCTGTCTACCAAAAATCTGAGGTTGAGAGCGCCCTCCATGAAGTTCGCTCCTTGCTATATTGGTCCATTTGCAATTGAGCGAGTCGTCAATCCGGTGGCTTATATGTTGAAACTGCTTCCTTTCCTGAAAGTCCCCAGCACCTTTCACATCTCATTGTTGAAACCTCTTGTCCTAAATAGATTCCATTCCAAGCTTCCCAAGGCACCTAAGGTGCAAACTCGGCGAGGGGTGAAGTACGAAGTGGCTAAGATCCTGGACTCTCGTATTCGGTACGGTCATCTCCAATACCTAATTGATTGGAAAGGGTATGGTCCAGAAGAGCGATCCTGGACCAAATCATCTGATGTCTGTCATGGCCGTGGTTTTTGTGAACCTGGTGTTAGTGAAGTCTGTGCGGGCGACTGGAGGACTATGTGTATATTAAGCTGGTCTGTAGGAATCAGTGACAAGAAGGAGCAATCCCTGACCAGGGATCGAACCCGGACCTCGGCAGAGGAAGCCGCATCCTGACCACTGGATCACCAGGGACTTTGTGTTGATAGCAGATGGTGAATATATTGGTGAGATTCAACTGGATATACTGTAACAGGAGTGGGTGATTGTGTACTCAAGGTTACTATGAAATAGGTTCTCTGGAGTTGTGCAGAACTGGGCTGGTTACTAGCGAGATTGAGAACCGGACTGGTTACTGGTGAGACTGAGAACCGAGCTGGTTACTGGTGAGACTGGGAACCGCACTGTGAACTGGGCTGTTGTACCGGTATACTGTAACGCAACTGTAATCCGGGCTGGTACCGGATATAACTGGAAACGCAACTGAAAGTAGAACGATGACTGTGGGTGTGACTTTAAGACAAGGCTGAAGAACACTGCGGCTGTGGCTTTAAGACGAGACTGGAAAATACTGCATCTGTGACTTTAAGACGAGACTGAAAAATACTGCAGCTGTGGCTTTAAGATGAGACTGTAGAATACTGCAGCTGTGGCTTTAAGATAGGACTGTAGAAATACTGGATATCAATGGTAACACAACTGTAATCCAGACTGGGTAGCAAAAGAGCAGAGTTTTACAGGAACCGAAGTACAAGTGTTACCTTTAGGAAGCTCAGCTTCAAAGCTCACACAGAGCTGTGTGTGACACAAGGAACTGGCAGAGTCTCCAACTAAAGTCTCCTGACTTATACTTCCTGGTCCTTGGTGATTGGTGAGCCGTGTCAGGTGATACAGAGAGTCTCAGGCTGGCACAGGATTGGACAGCTCTGGGTCAGGTGAACAGTCACTGTCACGTGAGTACTCTAGACTAGGCTCTGATGTGGAGTGAGGCCTAGGAGGCCGAAAGAACACTGAAGCCTGACTTTCTGCAAATGAACAGAGGATGCTGGCTTTAGGCCTAAACTTCAGATTGCTGAATTCAGATTCACACAGATTAATCACCACAGGTGGAGCTCGTTAACTCTGCACTCAGGAAACTCATGGTACTGACCAGAGCCGGCCTTATGCATAGGAAAACTAGGCAATTGCCTAGGGCATCTGGTATACCTAGGGGCACAAGCAGCTTCTGCTGATTAAAATTATATGCGGCATGCTTATATTCTGTGTGCAGCATTTCGTATGCAGATACGGCCACAGTCACACACAATATATAGGCATGCTGCATATCATTTTAATCAGCAGAAGCTGCTTGTGCATCATAGCCACATAGCAATGCAAATAACATGCATTTTCATAAAAAATATGCACCCGACGTTAGCAGAGCTGCCAGTTGACTCACGCCAGGAACTATATGTGTCATTATTTGTATAAGGGCATTAATAATGTGTAACATATGTGTAAGGGGCACTATGTGTGTCATTATGTGTATAAGGGCACTAATAATGTGCGGCATATGTGTAAGGGACATTGTGTGTGTCATTATGTGTATAAGGGCATTAACAATGTGCGGCATATGTGTAAGGGAAATTATGTGTATAAGGGCATTAATACGGGTTGGCATAATGTGTAAGGCACACTATGTTTATAAGGACATTAATAATGTGTGTCATATGTGTCAGGGGCATTACTGTGTGGTATTATGTGTATAAATACATTACCAATGTGTGGCATTATGTGTATAAGGTGCTCTACTGTGTGGAGTAACGTATAGAAAGGGCACTACTGTGTGGTCTAATGTGACTAAAGAGCAATATGGTGTGGTGTAATGTGAATAAGGAGCAATATGGTGTGATGTAATGTGAATAAGGGGCACTACTGTGAGGAACAATGTATATAAGGTAAAGTGGTACTACTGTGTGATATAATGTGAATAAGGGACACTATCGTATGATAAATTGTGAATAAAGTTGCACTACTGTGAGGAATAATTTGAATTGGGGGTACTATTGTGTGACCATACCCCTTGCCAGCAAAAACACATACCTTTTTGGGCTGTGCGCCGAATGTGCACACTGTTCTTATTTAAATTACAGGGGGTAGGAAAACAAAAAAGGACTGCTATGGGTGGGGGGTGATGGTGCTGGGAAAGAGGTGCAGGGTCAAAGGCGGAACTAGCGGTGGTGCTAGGGGGCACCAGCCAAAATCTTGCCTAGGGCATCATATTGGTTAGGGCCGGCTCTAGTACTGACAAGCTGTTTATCCCAGTGAGCAAAGAGACACAGGATCCGGGACAGATGACAGGGGTAAGTCACCAAATATGAGAACTACAGTCAGGATCATGACAATGTCCATGCTCCGAAACTTATCTAAGCCTTCCATGCCAGGTTTTCACGCAAGACTAAGAGGTGTCTTGGGGCCACCCCTAAAGGGGGGGTGCTCTCATGGCCTGGGTAATGAAACAGACATTCTTACCTCTCAAGTGCCTGTCCAAACTGTCTCTACGCTCCAGGTCCGGTTGCTATCAGCGTGGTCTGCGTCCACTGCATAGTGTGGCAGATCTGCGGCCACATGTGACACAAACATACTGTTGTTTCCCTCCTAAACCAAACATGGGTGCTGCCATGTTTGATCCGGTCATCTGATTCCAGTGAGCCTATCCTGAGCATCCTGCCGTTCAGCTGATCATCCCAGCCAATCCTTGCACACTGGCTCCTATAAGAATGCTGGGTAAGGACTGCCTAATCGCCAGTGCTATGATTGTCATTCCCTGTATGGTTGTTTGCTCTCAGCTGCTTCCAGGGTACCTTGCTCCAGGAGATTCCACTCTGCCATGATACCTGACTTCAATCCAGCATGCAACTCTGCCTGACTCCGAAGTGTTCCGCCATCGATCGATACTCAGCTCCATTGGTGTTCCGCCATCGATACTCAGCTCCATTGGTGTTCCGCCATCGGTACTCTACCTCCATCGGTGTTCCGCCATCAATCTCAAGCTACAGTGGTGCTCCGCACCAATATCCAGTATCATCGGTATCCAACTCACCTCCAGTGGTCCGTAACCTTGTGCTCATTCATATTGGAACTTCATCAGTAGTTTACACTGCATCTAAAGTTTATTGTTGTGTTCTCACCCATATTGAGACTTCATTAGTGGTTTACACTACATTCGATATTACATCTTGCCATCAATGTTACATCTGCTACAGAACTGCCTCAGTTCCTATGCCTAAGTTACTGCATTATCTGTGATACCGATTATCTGAGTCTGTTACCAACTGCTGCTATCTGTACCATCTTGCGTGCTGAATAAAAAGACTTATTTTATTTTACAATTTCCTCTGTTCTGGACACGCGTTTGGGCCTATGCTCAAGTACACCACCTCCTGGTTAAGGTACAAGAACTTAATCAAAGCTCCCAGGTTTACATACCATTCTGCCCCTACACCTAAGAGCTCTACTGTTCAGAGTCAGACCTCCGGCGTGACAATATGATCTAGACAACTTCTGATACTGAACTGGACCGACCAGGGTGAATGCCAATCTGGGACAGGTTAGTAGCGTTTAATGCTGGACTGGGACCGGTTAGTGGCGTAGATGCTGGGCTGGGACTGGCTAATAGACCAGATACCAGTCTGGGACCGGTTAGTAGTGTACATGTCGGTCTGGGATTGGACAGTAGCATAGATGACAGCCTGGGACCGGCTAATAGCACAGATGCCGGGCTAGAACCATTTAGTAGCGTAGGTGCCAGGATAGGTTTAGCTAATATCACTGGTACCAGACTGGGGATGGATGGCAACATAGGTGCAAGGTTGGAACCAGCTAATATCACTGACACAGGGCTGGGACCAGTTTAGTAGCGTAGATGCCGTGCTGGGCCCGGTTAGTAGTGTAGGTGCTGGGATGGGATCGGCTAATAGTACAGATACAGTGCTGGGACCGGTTTAGTAGCATAGTAGCTGGGACTGGCTAATAGCATTAATACTGTGCTGGGGCCGGTTAGTAGCATAGGTACCGGGCTTGGGCTGGTTAGTCATGTAAATGGTGGTCTGCGAATGGCTAATAGCAAAAATGTCGGCCTGGAACCGACTAACAGTATAGTTTTCAACCTGGGACCAGCTAATAGTGCAGATGCCGGACTTGGGACCAATTAGTAGTGTATGTGCCAGGATGAGTATCGCTAATAACACTGATTCCACACTGGGCCCATTTGGTAGTGTAGATTCTGGGCTGTGACAAGCTTATAGATCTGATACTGGGTGCCGGGATGGGACTGGCTAACAGCACTGATATGGGACTGGGACCAGTTAGTAGCAAAGATGCCAGGATGTGATTGGCTTATTGCACAGATACTGGGCTAGTACCGTTTAGTAATGTTGATGCCGGTCTAGGATCGGCTGATAGTATAGATGTTGGCCAGGGACCGGCTAATCACACACATACTGGTCTGGCTAATAGCACTGATACCAGACTGGGCCCAGTTAGTAGCATAGATACCGATCTGGGACCAGCTAATAGCACAGATACTGGGCTGGGATCAGTTAGTAGTGCAGATGCCTGTCTGAGATCGTCTGATAGCATAAATGTTGGCCAGGGACCGGCTAATCGCACACATACTGGGCTGGGGCCAGTTATTAACATTAGTGCTAGAATCGGTCTGGCTAATAGTAATGAATCCAGACTGTGCCCAGTTAGTAGCATAGATACCGATCTGGGACAGGCTAACAGCACAGATACTGGGCTGGGAGCGGTTAGTAGTGTACATGCCGGTCTGTGATCCATTAATAGCATAGATGTTAGTCTGGGATCAGTTAATAGCACAGATGCCGGGCTGAGACCAGTTAGTAGAGTAGGTACCAGGATGGGTCTGGCTAGTATCACTGATGCAAGAGTTGTTAACCCAATACAGGTAATTAATATTATTTTTTCATACGTCCTATTGGATACTGGGGTATTCTGTCATGATCCGGGTGTCTAGTCGCCATTTTCTACCAGTTAGGTTTCTCCTGCGATTGGCTCAACGTGCCAGGCCTGGGCTGTTTTGGTTACATTTAATTTTTATGTTACCTGCAGCGCCGAGTCAGCGACCTTCTTAGTGTTTTCACCTGGCCTGGTGTGGTGCTCTTAGCCCCATCGCGGCCGTCACCGCCGCGCCCGTGATCCTGCCGCATGGAGACTGAGTGTGGCATCCTCTGTGAACCGCGGCCGCCGCTGTCATCCCTGTGGCCGCTGTGCGTGTAGCGTGGAGTCTTCTGCTGCCGCGGCTCCCGCCGCCATTATTGTTTGGCACATGGTTCTTTCCCCTTCAAACTCTGTCAATGGGCGCAGCCATGTTGGATCAAGTCACATGTCAGTCTTCTTACCAATCCGCAGTGTTGCTGGTGCCTGTGTTAAATTGTCAGCCAATGCCTGCTCACCAGTGGGTATAAATATCCTGTCCCAGCACCCAGGAAATTGTCAGTGCTTCAATTGTCTTTACAGTGATTCCAGTCTTCAGCTTCACTAGAGACTCTCCTGTGTTATAGTCTGCAGTACAGCCTGACTCCCTGTGTCAATACTCTGCGGTGCAGTCTGCTTCTCCTGTGATAACTCTCTGCAGTGCAGTCTGCTACTCCTGTGATAACTCTCTGCGGTGCAGCCTCCTAAGTTTCATTACCCGTCAGCCCCTACAACTGAGGCTTCCCGCTACCAACACCAGCCCTCAGTTGTGACAGTAAGCACTGACCTAATGGAGCCGGTCGGAGATCAAGTCCAAGAGACTAGGCCAGTGCAAGAACTGGCAGCCCGCCTTGAACATCAGGAGGCTGCACAAGGCCATGTCATCCGATGTCTTCAGGACCTCTCCTCCCGGCTGGATGAAATTCAAGCAACCCTCCGTGGGTCAGGGGCGTCTAGTGTACCGACTGTAGCACCTACGGTGGTGTCCCCACCCGCCATACCCATTTCTGCTCCACGTCTCCACTTGCCGACACCTGCTAAATATGATGGATCCCCGAAAGCCCACAAGGGTTTCTTGATCCAGTGTGAGATCCACTTTGAGCTGCAACCAGGCAGTTTTCCTACAGACTGCACTAAAGTTGCTTATATAATCTCTCTTCTCCCGGCTCTGCTCTCGACTGGGCATCACCTTTATGGGAAAGATCAGATACACTGTTATCATCCTACTCTTACTTCGTGGCAACTTTTAGACGCATCTTTGATGAGCCAGTCAGAGTATCATCAGCCTCTTCTGAAATCCTCCGGCTACATCAGGGGACACGAACTGTCGGCCAGTATTTAGTTCAATTCCAGACTTTGGCATCAGAAGTTTCCTGGAATGAGGAAGCCCTCTATGCAGCTTTCTGGCAAAGCCTGTCTGAACGTATAAAAGATGAGTTCGCTCCTCGGACTTGCCCTCGAAATTGAGTGAGCTCATATCGCTCTGCACCAAGGTTGACCTAAGGTTCCGCGAAAGGGCTATAGAGCGAGGCAGAGCAACAGTTCATAAGACTCCTTCTGCTCCTCCAACTCGCCATCCATCTCCGCCCAAAGACGAACCTATGCAGATAGGTCACTCATGATTATCTCCAGCTAAGTGCCGAAGACGTCTATCTCACCATCTTTGCCTGTATTGTGCCGCACCGTCCCACCTCATTAACGCCTGTCCTGAGCGTCCGGGAAACTCCAAGTCCTAGCCCGCCAAGGAAAGGGTCAGCTAGGAGCAATGAATTCCTCTCCGTCTTCAAGTGACTGCAACCTCTCAGTTACTCTTCAGGTGGCTCAACGTACCAAGAATCTTGTTGCCTTGTTGGATTCTGGAGCAGCCGGAAACTTTATAACTGAGAGGTTCGTTAAGCAGTGGTCTCTACCCACTGAGAGACTTTCATCTCCTATATCTTTAACTGCCGTGGACGGTAGTAAGATTTCTGATGCGGTGATTACCTCCAAGACCCTACCTATCCTTCTGAAGGTAGGGGTTCTGCACACCGAACTGATTTATTTCCTGATAATTCCAAGGGCCACGCATCCTGAGGTTCTAGTCCTCCCATGGATTCGCTTGCATAACCCCCAAGTTGATTGGAGGACTACCCATATCCTGGCATGGGGTCCTTCCTGTTCTGAATCATGTCTATGCAAACTGCTTCCAGTTTGCAAATCCTCTTCTAAGTCTCCTGATGTTCCACCTACTCCATATCAAAATTTCACCGATGTATTCAGTAAGTCTTCAGCTGATATTCTTCCTCCCCATAGAGAGTGGGACTGCCCTATTGATCTCATCCCAGGGAAAACTCCACCTCGTTGACGCACATATCCATTGTCATTGCCTGAGACCCACTCTATGGAAGAGTATATTAAGGAAAATCTGGCTAAAGGGTTCATCCGGCCTTCATCTTCTCCAGCTGGCGCAGGCTTCTTCTTCATAAAGAAGAAAGATGGTGGCCTGCGGCCTTGTATCGACTACCGGGGTCTGAATGACATCACAGTGAAAAATCGGTACCCCCTGCCGCTTATCACCGAGTTGTTTGACCGCGTCAGTGGAGCTACCATTTTTACAAAGTTAAATTTAAGGGGTACTTATAATCTCATTCGAATCCGAAAGGGAGACGAGTGGAAGACCGCTTTTAACACCCGTGACGGACATTATGATTACCTCGTCATGCCCTTCAGACTCAGCAATGCTCCAGCGGTATTTCAACACTTCGTGAATGAAATTTTCAGGGACATTCTCTATCGACATGTTGTGGTTTATCTTGATGATATCCTTATCTTTGCGAATGATCTGGAGGAACATCGGTTCTGGGTGAAAGAAGTTTTGTCCCGTCTCCGTATTAATCATCTGTATTGCAAACTGGAAAAATGCGTCTTTGAAGTTTAAATCCATCCCAATCCTGGGGTATATTGTGTCCGGTTCTGGCCTGGAGATGGACCCCGAGAAGCTTCAAGCTATTCAAGATTGGCCGATTCCTGTAACCCTCAAAGGCATCCAGAGATTTCTAGGTTTCGCCAACTATTACAGGAAATTTATTAGAGACTTCTCCACCATCGCAGCACCTATTACAGCAATTACAAGGAAAGGTGCTAATCCTTCCAAGTGGTCAGAAGAAGCCGTTCAAGCCCTCCATCAGTTGAAACAGAAGTTCATCTCTGCTCCAGTATTAAAACAGCCAGATACCAGCTCACCCTTTACCCTAGAGGTGGATGCCTCTTCTGTCGGAGTGGGCGCAGTCCTGTCTCAAAGAGCCAATGATGGTCATCTACATCCCTGTGGGTTCTTCTCTCAGAAGTTTTCCCCGGCCGAGCGTAACTATGCCATTGGTGACCAAGAGCTTTTGGCTATCAAACTTGCACTGGAGGAGTGGAGATACTTGTTAGAAGGCGCTTCTCATATCATCACCATTCTGACGGATCACAAGAACCTTTTGTATTTAAAAAACGCTCAATGTCTTAATCCTCGTCAAGCCAGGTGGGCACTCTTTTTCTCCAGATTTGACTTCAAACTTCAGTTTTGTCCTGGGTCACAGAATCGTAAGGCTGATGCCCTCTCCCGCTCTTGGGAGCAAGAAAATGAGTCTGAGTCTACTGACAAACATTACATTATTGATCCAGTGGCGTTCTCCGCAGTGAGGATGGACTCTATGCCCCCATCAGGGAAAAGTTTCGTAAAGCCGGCTCTCAGAAGGAAGCTCTTGCATTGGGCACATTTCTCCTGCTTCGCCAGACACGCAGGCATTCAGAAGACCTTAGAATTTGTTTCCAGATCATACTGGTGGGCGACCCTGAAGAAGGACATTACTGAGTTTGTTGCGTCATGTCCAAAATGTGCTCAGCACAAAGTGCCCCGCCAGTCACCCGTTGGGCAACTGGTTCCATTATCTGTTCCTCATTATCCATGGACTCATCTATTTATGGATTTCATCACGGATCTCCCTATGTGTAATAAGTTTAACACCATCTGGGTGGTGGTTGACCGGTTCACCAAGATGGCTCATTTCATTCTTCTTACTGGCCTTCTGTCAGCTTCCAAGTTGGCACAAGTCTTTATCCAAGAGATCTTCAGATTACATGGTTTGCCAGAGGAGATTATTTCCGACAGAAGTGTTCAGTTTGTGGCCAAGTTCTGGCGAAGTCTCTGCCAGGCCCTCCAAGTCAAGTTGAAATTTTCTACAGCCTATCATCCCCAAACTAACGGGCAAACTGAGAGGGTGAATCAGGACTTGGAGGCCTTCCTCTGTATCTATGTATCATCTTCCCAAGATGATTGAGTTCAACTTCTCCCATGGGCTGAATTTTGCCACAACAATCAGTACCATTCTTCATCTTCCTCTACACCATTCTTCACCAACTATGGGTTTCACCCAAAAGTTCCAGAGTTCCAACCGCTTCCAACAACATCTGTGCCTGCAGGTGATATCACGCTTCGGCAGTTTCCTGACAACTGGAAGAATGTCCGAGCAGCTCTTCTGAAAGCGTCCCCCAGGTACAAGAGATTTGCAGATAACAAGCGAAGGGCAATACCTGCTCTTAAAGTTGGAGATCGTGTCTGGTTATCTACAAAGAATTTAAGATTGAGGGTCCCAAGCATGAAGTTCGCTCCCCGCTATATTGGACCTTTCCTGATTGAACAAGTCATTAATCCAGTGGCTTACAAACTTCAGCTACCTCCATTTCTGAAAGTTCCTAAGACATTCCATGTTTCACTCCTCAAGCAAGCAATTCTGAATCGCTTTCACTCAGCGCTTCCCTCTACTCCCAAAGTCCAGACTCAACGTGGTGTTGAGTATTAGGTTGCAAAGATCCTAAATTCACACCTCAGATATGGTTATCTTCAATATCTGATTGATTGGAAGGGCTACGGTCCTGAGGAACGTTCCTGGACGAATGCATCAGATGTCCATGCTCCCAAATCGGTCCGGGATTTCCATGCCAAATTTCCTCGGAAACCTAAGAAGTGTCCTATTGGTCCGGGATTTCCATGCCAGATTCCCTCGGAAACCTAAGAAGTGTCCTGGGGCCAATCCTAAAGGGGGGGGGGGGGGGGGGGGGTGCTGTCACGATCCGGGTGTCTGGTCGTCATTTTCTACCAGTTAGGTGTCTCCTGAGATTGGCTCAGCATGCCAGGCCCGGGTCATAACTATGTTTTGGTTACATTTCATTTTTATGTTACCTGCAGTGCCGGCTCAGCGGCCTTCTTAGTGTTTTCACCTGGCCTGGTGTGGCGCTCTTAGCCTCGTCGCGGCCGTCACCGCTGCGCCCGTGATCCTGCCGCATGGAGACTGCATGTGGCGTCCTCTGTGAACCGCGGCCGCCGCTGTCATCCCTGTGGCTGCTGTGCGTGTAGCGTGGAGTCTTCTGCTGCCGCGGCTCCCGCCGCCATTATTGTTTGGCACATGGTTCTTTCCCCTTCAAACTCTGTCAATGGGCGCAGCCATGTTGGATCAAGTCACATGTCAGTCTTCTTACCAATCCGCAGTGCTGCTGGTGCCTGTGTTAAATTGTCAGCCAATGCCTGCTCACCAGTGGGTATAAATATCCTGTCCCAGCAGGATAGGACTGATTCCAGTCTTCAGCTTCACTAGAGACTCTTCTGTGTTATACTCTGCAGTACAGCCTGACTCCCTGTGTCTATACTCTGCAGTACAGCCTGACTCCCTGTGTCAATACTCTGCGGTGCAGTCTGCTTCTCCTGTGATAACTCTCTGCAGTGCAGTCTGCTTCTCCTGTGATAACTCTTTGCGGTGCAGCCTGCTTTCTCCTGTGATAACTCCCTGCGGTGCGGCCTGCCTCTCCTATGATGACTCTGCGGTGGAGTCTGACTATCCTGCTATTGCACCCGGTGTCGGCAGAGTATATGCTTTGGCTAACAGTAGCTATTCTCCAGCGGAACTCTGTTCACATTGTTCTCAGTATTCAACACTACAGTTACGTGCTATTCCTGCGATCTCTAGCATCATTCTTATATTTCTTCAACGTTCTCAAGCATCATTAAACACCTTCAACTTCTTTTCAAGTTCTGGTCTCAAACCAGTTGAAGTCCAGAGACTCTCTTCACGTTTATTGTTCTGTTTCACCTTACATGACTTTTATTATTTAATAAAAACCTTAAAGTCACTTCCAGTTTTCGTGGTCACGCCTTCGGGCATTGGTGCTGCAGCTCCTGCACATGTCCTGTGTTATAGTCTGCAGTACAGCCTGACTCCCTGTGTCAATACTCTGCGGTGCAGTCTGCTTCTCCTGTGATAACTCTCTGCAGTGCAGTCTGCTACTCCTGTGATAACTCTCTGCGGTGCAGCCTCCTAAGTTTCATTACCCGTCAGCCCCTACAACTGAGGCTTCCCACTACCAACACCAGCCCACAGTTGTGACAAATTCTAGATTACCATGGGGTATAGATCGGGTCCACTGGAGCCTGGCACTTTAAGAAACTAATAGTGTGTGCTGGCTCCTCCCCTCTATGCCCCTCCTAGCAGACTGTTTTAGTAAATGTGCCCAAGGAGCTGGGTGCATTCTGTTGCTCTCCAGGGAGTTTTCTTCAGACATTTATTTTAGTTTTATTATTTTTGGGCACAGTGATTGGCAACCAGTCGGCCTGCATTGTGGGACTTAAGGGGGGGACCGAACCAACTTCCTTAGAGTTAATGGTTCGTCATTCCGGCTGACAGGAAACTGAGCTCCTGAGGTGATGTTCTCACACTCCCAGAGGGTGAGCCCACGCCGACAGCATGCCACCACCCCTTAACAGATGCCGAAGACACAGGGATCACGCCACCACCCCTTAACAGATGCCGAAGACAGAGGGACCACAACGCTGTGCGGTGTGTTACACTGGGGAACTGGTTAGCGGGCCCCCAATGCATGATGGCGGCATGAGGGACAGTGTCCACCCAGCTCCGGGCCGTGGTGCACACTGACTACCCAGACTGGCAACAAGTAACCAGGGACTCTGTGCTCTCATTTTTTCACTGATTATAGACAACCAGTATAAAGAAATGATGAAGGGACTGCGTGCCATTATGGGCGAAGGGCTTCCTGGAGAGTGGGACCAGAAGGCAAATGGAGTCATTTCCTGCTGCTGCTGCTTCACAGGCTGCATGCGGACACTGCTCCTCCAGGACCCACTGAATCACCATTGTAAATTGGTACCAGGAGGTTATAGTGAGGAGGGAGTGCTAGTTCAGCGGCTTTACCGCTGTGAGGAAAATTACACTCAGAGGTCACCCAGTGGGGTGCTGCTCAGTCTGTGGTGTAGTGTGCTGGTTCCCATATCTCTCTCTGTGTCACTCCTTTCATGGTGGTCCAGGTTAGTGTGCTGATCTTACTAATATTACTGTGTTTTTCATACTAATCTGTGTATAAGCATGTCTGCAAATAAGTCTGTGTGTAATTTATGCAAAGCTAGAGTTACACCTTCCTCACAAGGTTCACTGATGTGTACCCAATGCTCAATTCCTTCACAGGGTAGTGAGGTGCAGGCACCAGAGTGTATGGAATCATTTAAAACTTTGATTTCCAATATTGATTCAGAGCTAGTTACGGCTAAGCAGGAAAGGCAAGCCCTGAAACAAACTATGGACACGTTTATGGTAACTGCTGCCAACCACAGACAGGCTCTTCAGTTCCCCCTCTGGTCTCTCACAAATGCACTCTTCCCCAATTGTTACAATCTGACTCTGATTCTGAACTACCAGAGCTTGATGAGGGAGTGGTTAAGGTGGACGACGATGATTCCCTATCCCCGGGTGTTGAAGCCCTCATTTATGCCATTAGAGAGGTGCTTAACATCCCTGATAAAGAGGAAGATTAGGCAGAGGAATCGTATTTTAATGTGAAGCCTACGTCTTCTGCTGCCTTCCCAGTTTCTAAGGAATTAGATTCCTTGGGTAGGGCAGCGTGGATTAATCCTGACAAGAAATGTATTACCCCTAAACGGGTGTTAAATTCTTTCACTTTCCCTGCAGAGGAGAGGAAAGTCTGGGAAGTGGGTACCTCTGTATCCAGGCTGTCACGTAAGATAGTTTTTACCTGTACCGGGGACTGTTTCCCTTAAAGACTCAGCTGATCGCAAGATTAAAACCACTCTTAAATCAATTTATACTGCAGCAGGTGTTGCCCAATGCCCTACCATAGTATGCGGCTGGATTTCTAGAGCCATAGTAAAATTGTTTGTTGAAATTTTGAAAGGGTTGCTCTCACTACCTCAGGAAGAGGTAGTTACGTTACTACAACACATCCAAGATGCTGCAAACTTAGAGTGAGGCTGTTAAAGAACTTAGTATCATTAAAGGCTGTACTACTGCTATGGCAGTATCGGCTCATAGAGCCCTGTGACTATGTCAATGGTCAGCGGATGCTGATTCCAAAAAAGCGGTTGAAAACCTTCCTTTTACAGGTGATGCCTTGTTTGGGGAAGAACTGAACAAGTGGATATCTCAGGCAACTGCAGGTAAATCTATGTAAATCTATGTATCTGCCAACTGCTCCACCACCTGCCAGACGTCCCTATCCTGGACCCTCCCTGCAGTCCTTGGTATTAAATTCCTATTATTCTAAATTATGTAATTACTGTATATTGGTAGCTTGTTATGCCTTAAAATTTAAAATAGCGAACTACAGTATATGGAAGTTTGCCATTTTGAACTCGAATAACAAGCTACCAATATAATTATATAATTGAGAATAATAATAGAACCTTTATTTTTATAGTAACTTTTCTACTTCATCCATTTATCTAACTTTTTATCTCTCTTCCTCTAGTGAAAAGTAGTTACGGGATAGACTATACTATGTCGATCCCAGAATACAAGTGGTATGTTGACAATGTTAACATGTTACTTATAGAAAGTTAACTGGATCGAAAGCACAACTTTAGACAAGCTGCCTAACTAGTTTGTTTACAGCTGTAATCCTGATCCGTTAACATGTTAACCCTGTTTTTTGCATTCTCTCTCCCTCATACAGTAATTGTGAAATAGTGCTAGACAGTAGACACGTCCGATAGGCGGTGCTAGATAAGCCCAACAGGCAGTGCTAGACACACCACTCAGCTGTGCACATCCTTATCAAATGTGCTGTGCACACCTATCGCAGTATGGCTGTAACAATATTATACAGTGTTGCCATAATTCTGCATTGAATTATCTCTAACAGCTACAGTATGTGACCATGGAGTTGATTCAGTTGTGGACAATGGGGGTAATTCAGACTTTATCGCTGCAGCAATCACAGTCTGAAGCCCTTTGTGAAGTGCGCACCCCGGGAGGCCCAGTAAGATGCTAACAGTATCTCAGGGCTGCGAACGCCTCTGCCTGATTGACAGGCAGAGGCGGGAGGGGGCGTGCCAACAGTGTTAGAACGCTTTTGGCGAGGTGCAGTCTAGACAACGCAGGCATTTCCGGACCATTGCGGGGTTGGGCCACTGCGACTCGGGGCGCGGCGGGTAGCCGCCTGCCAGCGCAGCTAGGCTGGGCAGGAAGATACCTACTCAGCAGGTGCAAAAGCGCTTTGCATCCTTGTGGGGGGAGGAGGGGCGGGTTCTAGGTCCCCCTTCATGTCAGAATAACTGATTGTAGATGTGCTAAATTTAGCACATCTACAATCAGATCTGAAATACCCTCAATGCCTGCTGTGTGCTGTTGCACTGGCATGAAAAAGCTAGCAACAGTACACCAAACTGCCTTAAGTATACCCCAAAATCACAGAATACTGGGGGTCATTCCGAGTTGATCGCTCACTGCCGATCTTCGCAGCGCAGCGCTCAGTTAAAAAAATGGCAAAACTGCGTATGCACCGCAATGCGCATGTGCGTCATATGGGTACAAACAGCATTGTTGCTGTGCAATGCTTCTAGCGAAGAATCCATTCGCACAACTGATCAAAAGGAGATTGACAGGAAGAGGGCGTTTATGGGTGTCAACTGACTGTTTTCTGGGAGTGGTAGGGAAAACGCAGGCGTGCCCAGGTGTTTGCAGGGCGGGTTTCTGACGTCAATTCCAGGACCAGACAGGCTGAAGTAATCGCAAAGGCTGAGTAAGTTCAGACCTACTCTGAAACTGCAAAAAACAGTTCCATACCGCTCGGCTGCACATGCGATCGCACACTTGCAAAGCGAAAATACACTCCCCCGTGAGCGGCGACTATGCGTTTGCACGGCTGCAAAAAGTAGCTAACGAGCGATCAACTCGGAATGAGGACTATTGTTTCTATACCCATAGGGTTGCATTCAAAAATGTGTGATTTCTGGGTTACCATAAGTGTGGCATATGCAAGCACTTACTTGCGGCTCTCACTTGCAATCGAAACAACCCTTAAGTGCTCAGTGCTTTAGTCGATGTAGACTAAACGTGAATTCTAGCGAATGATGGATACTTTAGAAGTTAAAGCGCCAATTTGAATTCTGAACTAAAGTCAAAAGTGATCTTCAAGCATTAACTAAAGACTAGAGGAAATGTAATAGTGTGAGAATTATCTTGAAGAAGGAAAGTGGACCGAATCCTTTCTACCTATTTCATGAGTGCATCCACAGACGTGACTGAATGGTTCCAACACTTTTCAGGAAAACCTTACCTAACTCTACAGGTTCACAGACACTTCCGGTGACATAAGAGCTACGAGTTCCAACCACAACATGGCGGAAAGTCGAAGACACGCGTTGTAATGTGCGCAGCTACTGCTAGATGGCAGTGAGGGGTCGTGGTGGGCGTGGTGAAGATGACACTATCACATCGCGCTGCAGAGTGCTGCTGGTGCTTCTACTGGGGCTGGAGCTGGCTACTTGCGCTGCGTCCTGCTGTGGCGATCGGTGTGCGGAGCTGAGTTGGGGATAGCGCTGTCCCTTCTCTCCGGGAAGAAGATCATCTCTGCGGGGACGGAGCGCTAGGGTAAGACAGAGATGTACAGTAATTGGGGCAGGCAGTGTAGTGACCGACTAGAAAGCACAGCGCCGGCAACTGTGTGTCATTCTGCCTAATAGATGCTGCTTATGGCATGCTGCAAGAGACCCATGTAGTACTGTAGTCAAACATTTATGTATGTACATGTGTGTATATTACAGAGAGCAACGTATTGTCTTTCATTTTTGTTGTTGGTGGATTGACATTTCTTCCTGATGCTCATAAAGCTATAAATACAGTCTGCATTCTGTAGTGGTTTCTTCATTTGAATTATATTCGCATATGGTCAACCAGATACTGCTGTTATCTTAGACTCCAATCAGCAACTCTTGGGGTTGGCTTCAGTATGGATGGGTGTGTACATGGTTTTTAATTTATATAGATCAAGTTAATAAGTATAATTAGAGTGTTTTTTTTTTTTCTGTTGATCTTTATCTTGTACCATATCTTGCCACCTTAACTGAAATTGCAGTCATGGGAGTTTTCTGTTTATGGGGCGCTATTGTTAGGAAGGTACTGTATGATAACGCAGTCCAATGTAATGGAGTTTGGTTTGCAGTGATGTTGTATGTCAGTTTTAAATGTATTTTTATTTATTTTTTGTTCTTAAAATGTACAGCATAATGGCTGTATATTTAATACAGGGTGCTCCTTTTGTATACCATGAATGACTATATCTGCCTATGTGCTAAATATGAATATAAATTCTATGTAAGAACACCCAGTTGTGTTTGAATACAGGTCAGCAGAATAATGTAAAACAGATGATTGTTATAGCGGTCTCATCTGTTTAATAAGACACAACTCATGCTATATGTATGAAGGCTGGAGGTACATGTGTGTAATAAGCCAGAGCTCTGGGTATGATCAGTGGTTTTAGTTTAGCGACTATGTGGTTTTACTGCAGTAAACACGGGAAGTATGCTAAATATCTCAGAAATTGTGTGCGTGACAACAAATGTCTGTTTTTACAGCCCTAAAAATATCTGTCTTGTAGTTATAGTAAATGTAACTTTCAGAATTTCCTTAAGATAGCTTTTTCCAGGCTAGTGCCTATTTGCATAATTTAAAATTGTAATGGAGAAAAGATGTGTAAAGTAGTTAGTTTTCGGCTATGGTTCTATTCAAACTGGTGAGATGTAGGAGGTCATCTGCTGCCTCTTTAGCTGATACTGTATGTATTTTTTTTCTATGTTCCGACTGAACATCCCAAACACCATACTTTTCCTCACCTGTTATGCCTAAAACAGCTTGCCACTAGGCTACACACTGTAGGTAAAAGAATGACCTCAAGCGGACCTATCCTGCTGCTTTGGCCAAGGGACAGGATCTATTCCCTGCGCTTACATAGTTATCCAATTTGCTGACATGCCTAGAAAATGGCCATCCTTCGGCATTCTTTGAGTTTTTGGCAACACTTGGTGATTTTTAAGCCTATGTGTCTGTATCAATACAGGTTTTTGGAGGTGGATGCCAGCGCAAGGCTATCTGGAACGCCTTGTAGGAAATGAGTTTTAAAACAGTGACAAAAAGATTGACAGTCTGTTACATTTTGAGCACTCCTAGCAAACATACTAAAACTTCAATAGAATGTGGTAAAGGCCTTCAGTAATCATATTGTACATGCATCCATAAGTATTTTTATTGGACGTATACAAATACAAAGAGAAACCACGTTTTAAAGCCTGCAATTGCTTCTTGTTTGTGCTTTGCTAGCATGTGGTCAAGCATACCTTTATGACTTTACTGTGGGAACTAAAGCATAATAGTCAGTTATTTTCATTTTGACCTATTTGGCATGAATGCTTGTGTTTGTGTATCAGCATATAAGCAAAGAGTTAAAAAATACTATGTAGTTTCACTACATGTCTTCCAGAGGGGTTGGGTAAGTAATCCTCGCAGTCAGTATCCGGATGTGTGAAGATGCTGACAGCGGCATCCCGACGGTCCAAATGACAACAGATACCGATAAATATTTGAACTCTGCCGTGACCTTAACGGCCCCCCCTCCTGCAGCCTAATCACACTGATAACCAGACATAAACCCCCTGTACTACAGAAAACAATGTATTCCCTAACACCAGCCTGGCTACAAATAATTAAGGGACACTGCATGTAGCAGCTAAACTCATCTAAAATCCTGTTTAATGCGCACAAACTATGGACTCAGGAGGCTGCAAGTGGAATTGTGGACACCCCAGCTGCATTCACACCCAATCAGAGCAACAATGTGTTTGCTCTATTGGGTGCCCATTAATTAGTGCTGCACTCAGAACAATTGAATTCCAACCTGTCATGGGCTCAATTCAATTCTGCGTGATGTTAATAGCGCTGGGAAGGAGGTTCTGGAGCTATTAAATTGTCCTCATTGCTAGTCAGGAGATTCCAGTTCTTGCGCCTTTTAAACGTGTGTTTAGTCGCGAGAACCGACATTCTTCAACTTAAGTGCCTGCAATGCTTTTGCACCACGCTAAAGAAAGAAAACCGCATTGCAGCACTAGTTTAGTTGGATTTCTGCTCGCACTTTAGGAGGGGTGCAAGCAGAAATCCTCCAGTCTGGGATAACAGCACGATCAATTGAATATCACCGGGACCACCTTCCCAGCGCTATTAACATTGCGCAGAATTGATTCGAGCCCCATGGTAGTAAAGATACTGCTCACAGGCAGACATTTCAACATAATATCAATATGTAAACGTGTATGCATAAATTAATCTATCACTGCGCACACATCAAGTGTTTGATGTGCTCCTTTCTTACTGAAAAACAATAAGATCTGAAGTACAGAACACCTTCAAATTTCTGTCTGGTTCTTGGCCAATAGGAAGGCAGTGGCGGACAATCTTTACCCCTTGCACGCCGACACTTCATTTTCTGAGTAAGGAGGTGAAGGGGAGCAAAGTGAAAAGTATGAACATTCCTCATCGTTAGACAAGAATGATGGCAAGATTTGAGTTCCAAAGGGGTAGACTGATGAGCTACTAAATGCGATGAGTGACTCTGGGTATACAGAAAGAGAGCCAATATCTATTTAAGATCAGATGTTAATCCTCGTTTAATCTTCATCTGGGTAGAACAGAACACCGCGTCGTCATCGCCAGTTCCTTTGCAGCTGGAATCAAACACAATCACAGATTTCTTGAAGTAGCAAATGTGAAGCCCTGCAGAATTGTGCCTGAATAAGTTGCTGTTTTGGAAGTTAACAAAAAAATATGGTGGACATTTTCTATACATTGTCTGCCAATGACACTCCCCGAGATACCATATATGCCTTAGCACAAAAGGGCAGTAATAAAAGTGATAGATTATCGGACAAGTCACCTTAAACATGGCAAATATTTCAAAGCCTCATCATATGAAACATAGATGACAGAACACCATCTGTATACATCTCCAACAGTTTCCATCATTCCCCACATCTTTAAGAAAGTTAGCGGAAGACTGGTATGGCTCTATCGTGTGTTTTGGATACATCACAAACCTGTCCTCTGTTTCCATCTTGTCCGGTTTCTTACCGGGATATTGAATAATGGTAACGAGTAGTACTGGGATAACACAGATGCACAAATACTGATTTACGGGTTTATATAATATTCAAAAAAACAGAAGAGAGCTGGCTTTGCTCTCATGCTGCCACTAGTAGAGTAGGAGCCGACACAAATATATCTTCCAGGGAAGGACGTTAGGTTCAGAAATAGAACAAGTGCACCTTATATGATGAATGCTGAACAGTGCATTGTAAATAAATAAAAAAGGTCTTTCTGATTAATTGCTGAAGTCCTGAAGAGTAGGAAATGAGTACCGTAATAGCCAAGGTTTCATTTAGGATTTAGAAAACCGTTTTTACCTATATAATTGCTTATGTTTGTTTTTCTCCATAAGCCAGCGTGTAAGAAAATAACCATTCTAAGTTATTTCAAATTAAGTTATGTTTTTAGAATGGAAACTGGAGACTTGTCACAGCTAATTGATGGATAATTCATATTTTTACACTGCAAGAATCTCTCCCCTGGGGTATCTACATTAACCCAACTTACAGGCATGTTTACATCACGTTTGCGTGCCTTCTTTATATTGCCATTACATTTGTATGCTACTTGTAGGACACAGCATTTTGTTTTTACTTTAGTATTTCTTTAAGGGATGTTGGTTGTGTTGCTGCTTTAGTTATCCCTCATGCAGTCAGTATGTTTTGATAAATTATGTTTTGATTCTATACATCTGTAGAACTATTTGTATTACACTTAAGTAAAAGGTTCAGATACCCTGTGTCTTGTATGTTGCTGTACTTTGCCCATTTACTTGTACATAATGGTTGCTGAATGAATTTTTAAAAATCACTTATCAAGGTCAGAGCTGTTGGTGTAAAGTTCTAATCTTTAAGCTACGCCTTGTTTTATCCACAGTGTGCTTTGTGAATGTACTGTGTGATTAAACAGGTTATGGTAATATTCCAGCTTCTTTTTTTCCCCCATTGTTGTACAGTAAATAGTATAAAGTCTACTGATGCAAATTATTACATATGCTGTGGAAAGTGCTGCATAATATGTTTGCTCTATAGAAATAAAGGGTAATCGTAATCAAGCTTCACCTCTGTTTGACACAAACCTGTTTCTCTTTAACCATTTTTGTGTGTAGTGTTCACACTAGGCTGTTTTAGCGTGGTGCCACTCTCTGCCTGATTTAAAAACTGCAAAATGCTCCCTCATCTTTTAGCAGTGCCGTGCTAAACCAGCCTGGCGCAGAGACCAGCGGGTAGGATAAGTTGCATCTATTCACAGTGAGGGAAAGGCTTGGTACGCCCCCAAGAGTGAAGTCGATAAGGCAACGCCACCTCCCTTGCCAGTTATGCCCCGGTTTCTTGCACACACAGAAAATGTATGTGTGTGTATAAAGGTGACTTTGGGTGTCTCTGTTTCTATAAAATTAGTACTGACATCTTGGGTGAAAAGTATAAAATTTATTTAGACAGATATAGCAGATAATAGCAAGTATAGTACATAACATTAATAAATTTACACAGAAAAATGAATCGCACTAAAAAGATTCCTAGACAAACAAACAATAAAGGGTGACACTTTTAAAGTCAATTAAATTGTAATGGCAAAAAAGAAAAAAAATATAAAAAGAAAGAGAAACACTTACTTTGTTTTTTGTTGAGGTGTGTATGTATCTACATATATAAAAGCCAAATACCACTGACTAACTCAACACGAAATCTCCGGAACCATGAGGACTAGGAACTTGAAATCTGAACAGTATCTTTGTTTTGTGACGTAGGCACCCACTAAGAAGGGATTTTTCAAAAGTCCACCCTAAAAGAAGGGGTGAAATGTTTTGTTGTTCTTTTCTCTAACGTCCTAGAGGATGCTGGGGACTCCGTAAGGACCATGGGGAATAGACGGGCTCCGCAGGAGATAGGGCACTTTAAGAAAGCTTTGGATTCTGGGTGTGCACTGGCTCCTCCCTCTATGCCCCTCCTCCAGACCTCCGTTTTACACTGTGCCCAGAGGATGAAGGGCGCACTGCAGGGAGCTCTCTTGAGTTCTTTGCTACAGAAAGCATTTTTGTTTGGATTTTTACTTTTTCACAGGGAGCACTGCTGGCAACAGGCTCCCTGCATCGAGGGACTGAGGAGAGAGGGGCAGACCTACTTAACTGATAGGATCTGCTTCCTCGGCTACTGAACACCATTAGCTTCAGAGGGGGTGAACACAGGTTCGTCCTGGGCGTCCACCCCCGGAGCCACGCCGCCGTTCTCCTCACAGAGCCAGAAGAACAGAAGCAAGAAGACGTCTCAGGTGGCAGAAGCCTTCAGCTTCACCGAGGTAACGCACAGCACTGCAGCTGTGCCGTCATTGCTCCACATCACCTCACAGACTCCGGTCACTGTATGGGTGCAGGGCGCAGGGGGGGGCGCCCTGGCCAGCAATAATAACACCTCTTAGATGGCAAATAGGTATATACATGTACAGCTGGACACTGTACATGTATATAATTGAGCCCCCGCCATTTTACACGATTTTGAGCGGGACAGAAGCCCGCCGCAGAGGGGGCGGGGCTTCTCCCTCAGCACTCACCAGTGCCATTTCTCTCTCCACAGAACGCTGAGAGGAAGCTCCCCGGACTCTCCCCTGCTTACACACGGTGAAGGGAGTTTAAAAAGAGAGGGGGGAGGGGGGGCACATAATTGGCGGATAAAGTATAATACAGCGCTGCTGGGGAAAAGCATTCTGTGTTGGTCTCCAGGTTGTTGCGCTGGGGTGTGTGCTGGCATACTCTCTCTCTGTCTCTCCAAAGGGCCTTTCAGGGGATACTGTCTTCAGAAAAAGTTTCCCTGGGTGTGTGCAGTGTGTCGGTACGTGTGTGTCGACATGTTTGATGAGGAAGGCTCGCTTAATGTGGAGGGGGAGTGCTTGAATGTCAGGTCGGCAACGCCGACACCGGACTGGTTGGATATGCTGAATGTCTTGAATGCAAATGTAAATCTCCTGCATAAAAGATTAGACAAGGCTGAAGCTAGGGATCAGTCAGGTAGCCAGTCCGTGCCTGTCCCTGTGGTGCCAGGACCTTCAGGGTCTCAAAAGCGCCCCATATCCCAGGTCGCTGACACAGATACCGATACAGATACTGACTCTAGTGTCGACTATGAGGATGCAAAATTGCAGCCGAAGGTGGCAAAAGGTATTAGGTACATGATTATTGCCATAAAAGAGGTTTTGCATATCACGGAGGAACCCCCTGTCCCTGACACGAGGGTTCACATGTATAAAGGGAAAAAGCCTGAGGTCACGTTTCCGTCCTCATTTGAGCTAAGCGAATTATGCGAAAAGGCTTGGGAATCTCCGGATAGGAGACTCCATGTTCCCAAAAGGATTCTCATGGCGTATCCTTTTCCACAGAAGGATCGGATACAATGGCAATCTGCGCCTAAAGTAGACAAGGCGCTGACACGCTTATCCAAGAAGTTGGCACTGCCTTCTCCGGATACTGCTTCCCTCAAGGATCCTGCTGATCGCAAGCAGGAAATTACCATGAAGCACATTTACACACATTCAGGAACTATAGTTAGGCCGGCCATGGCGTCGGCCTGGGTTTGGAGTGCTGTCGTGGCATGGGCAGACTCTTTATCTACGGAGATGGACACCTTAGATAGGGATACCATTCTAATGACCATGGAGCATATCAGAGATGCTGCCTTGTGTATGAGGGATGCTCAGAGAGACATTTGTTTACTAAGCTCTAGAATAAACGCTATGTCTATTTCTGCTAGGCGGCTCTTGTGGACCCGACAGTGGACGGAGACGCCGACTCAAAGCGGCATATGGAGTCATTGCCTTACAAGGGGGAGGAGTTGTTTGGAGAAGACCTCTCGGACCTAGTCTCTACTGCTACAGCCGGTAAATCAAATTTTTTACCTTATGTTCCCCCGCAGCATTCTAAGAAGGTACCACATTATCAAATGCAGTCCTTTCGTTCCAATAAAAACAAGAAGGTACGAGGATCGTCCTTCGTTGCCAGAGGTAAAGGCAAGGGAAAAAAGCTGCACTCAGCTAGTTCCCAGGAGCAGAAGTCCTCCCCTACTTCCGCAAAGTCCACAGCATGACGCTGGGGCTTTCCGGGGGGTGGGGGGGTCAGATCAAGTGGGGGCACGTCTTCGTCTTTTCAGCCACGTCTGGGTTCAATCACAGGTGGATCCCTGGGCAATAGAGATTGTTTCCCAGGGATACAGACTGGAATTCGAAGACATGCCCCCTCGCCGGTTTTTCAAATCTGCTCTGCCGGCTTCCCCGTCAGAGAGGGAGCTAGTGTTAGCGGCAATTCACAAATTGTACATTCAACAGGTGATAATCAAGGTTCCTCATCTCCAGCAAGGAGAGGGTTATTGGGGGTAATTCCAAGTTGATCGCAGCAGGAAATTTTTTAGCAGTTGGGCAAAACCATGTGCACTGCAGGGGAGGCAGATATAACATGTGCAGAGAGAGTTAGATTTGGGTGTGGTGTGTTCAATCTGCAAACTAAATTGCAGAGTAAAAATAAAGCCGCCAGTATTTACTCTGCACAGAAACAAAAATAACCCACCCAAATCTAACTCTCTCTGCACATGTTATATCTGCCTCCCCTGCAATGCACGTGGTTTTGCCCAACTGCTAAAAAAATTCCTGCTGCGATCAACTTGGAATTACCCCCCTTATTCATCCCTGTTTGTGGTACCGAAACCGGACGGTTTGGTCAGACCCATTCTAAATCTAAAATCCCTGAACCTGTATTTGAAGAGGTTCAAGTTCAAAATGGAATCGCTCAGAATGGTCATCGCCAGCCTGGAGGGAGGGGATTGGATGGTGTCCCTGGAAATAAAGGATGCATACCTTCATGTTCCGATTTCCCCCCCTCACCAGGCGTTTCTGAGATTTGCAGTACAGGATTGTCACTACCAATTTCAGACGTTGCCGTTTGGTCTTTCCACGGCCCCGAGAATTTTCACCAAGGTAATGGCGGAAATGATGGTGCTCCTGCGCAAGCAGGGAGTCACAATTATCCCGTACTTGGACGATCTCCTTATAAAGGCGAGATCTCGGGAGAAGTTGCTGTACAGCGTGTCTCTGTCCGTGAAGACGTTGCAGATGCACGGCTGGATTCTCAATTTACCGAAATCCCAGCTAGTACCTGCAATGCGTCTGACCTTTTTGGGCCTGATTCTAGACACAGACCAAAATAGTTTTTCTTCCGGTGGAGAAGGTTCAGGAGCTCATAGCCCTGGTCAGGAACCTTTTAAAGCCAAAAAAGGTTTCGGTGCATCATTGCACAAAGGTTCTGGGGAAGATGGTGGCTTCATACGAGGCCATCCCCTTCAGCAGGTTCCATGCGAGGACTTTCCAATGGGACCTATTGGACAAATGGTCCGGGTCCCATCTACATATGCAGTAACGGATCACCCTGTCTCCCAGGGCCAGGGTATCTCTCCTGTGGTGGCTGCACAGTGCTCACCTCCTAGAGGGTCGCAGGTTCGGCATTCAGGACTGGATCCTGGTGACCACGGACGCGAGCCTCCGAGGTTGGGGGGCTGTCGCACTGGGAAGAAATTTCCAAGGTCTCTGGTCAAGCCTAGAGACTTGTCTCCACATCAATGTCCTGGAGTTAAGGGCCATTTACAACGCCCTACGCCAGGCGGAGGAATGGCTTCAGAACAAACCGGTTCTGATTCAGTCGGACAATATCCCGGCAGTCTCTCTTGTAAACCGCCAAGGCGGCACAAGGAGCAGAGTGGCCATGGCAGAGGCGACCAGGATTCTGCGCTGGGCGGAAGGCCATGTAAGCGCACTATCAGCAGTGTTCATCCCGGGGGTGGACAACTGGGAGGCGGACTTCCTCGGCAGGCACGACCTGCATCCGGGAGAGTGGGGACTTCATCAAGAAGTCTTCACACAGATCGTGGATCGGTGGGGACTGCCTCAAATAGACATGATGGCGTCCCGTCTCAACAAAAAGCTAAAGAGGTATTGCGCCAGGTCAAGAGACCCTCAGGCGGTAGCGGTAGATGCTCTGGTGACACCATGGGTGTTCAGATCGGTCTATGCGTTTCCTCCTCTGCCTCTCATACCCAAGGTGTTGAGATTAATAAGACTAAGAAGGGTCAGAACAATTCTCATTGTTCCAGATTGGCCAAGGAGGACTTGGTATCCGGATCTGCAAGAGTTGCTCACAGAAGATCCGTGGCCTCTTCCTCTAAGGCAGGACCTGCTGCAGCAGGAGACCTGTCTGTTCCAAGACTTACCGCGGCTGCGTTTGACGGCATGGCGGTTAAACGCCGGATCCTAGCTAAAAAAGGGATTCCGGAGGAGGTCATTCCTACCCTGATCAAGGCTAGGAAGGATGTGACATCGAAACATTATCACCGTATATGGCGGAAATATGTTTCTTGGTGTGAGGCCAGAGCTGCTCCTACGGAGGAGTTCCATTTGGGTTGTCTGCTTCACTTCCTTCAAACGGGAGTGAATTTGGCCCTAAAATTAGGGTTCATAAAGGTCCAAATTTCGGCCTTATCCATTTTCTTTCAAAGAGAATTGGCTTTTCTTCCTGAAGTACAGACTTTTGTGAAGGGAGTGCTGCATATTCAGCCTCCCTTTGTACCTCCGGTGGCGCCTTGGGATCTTAACGTGGTATTAAGTTTCCTCAAGTCACCTTGGTTTGAACCACTCAAAACAGTGGAGTTGAAATACCTCACTTGGAAAGTGGTCATGTTGTTGGCCTTAGCTTCTGCAAGGCGTGTTTCGGAATTAGCGGCTTTATCATATAAAAGCCCATACCTGATTTTTCACGTGGATAGGGCAGAGTTGAGGACTCGTCCTCAATTTCTGCCCAAGGTGGTCTCATCTTTTCATATGAACCAACCTATTGTCGTGCCTGTGGCTACACGGGACTTGGAGGACTCCGAGTCCCTGGATGTGGTCAGGGCTTTGAAGATTTACGTGACCAGAACAGCTAGGATCAGGAAGACTGAAGCTCTGTTTGTTCTGTATGCGGCCAACAAGGTTGGCGCTCCTGCTTCAAAGCAGACAATTACTCGCTGGATCTGTAACACGATTCAGCAGGCGCATTCTCCGGCAGGATTGCCATTGCCTAAATCGGTTAAGGCCCATTCCACTAGGAAGGTGGGCTGCTCTTGGGCGGCTGCCCGAGGGGTCTCGGCACTACAACTGTGCCGAGCTGCTACTTGGTCGGGGTCAAACACCTTTGCAAAGTTCTAGAAGTTTGATACCCTGGCTGAGGAGGACCTCCTGTTTGCTCAATCGGTGCTGCAGAGTCATCCACACTCTCCCGCCCGTTTGGGAGCTTTGGTATAATCCCCATGGTCCTTACGGAGTCCCCAGCATCCTCTAGGATGTTAGAGAAAATAGGATTTTACTTACCGGTAAATCTATTTCTCGTAGTCCGTAGAGGATGCTGGGCGCCCATCCCAAGTGCGGACTTCTTCTGTAAGACTTGTATATAGTTATTGCTTACATAAGGGTTATGTTATAGTTGGTCGGTCTTGAACCGAGGCTATGTTACTTGTTCATACTGTTAACTGGGTAGTTTATCACAAGTTATACGGTGTGATTGGTGTGGCTGGTATGAATCTCACCCCTAGGTTACATAAATCCTTTCCTCGTACTGTTCATATGCTCTGGGCACAGTTTCTCTAACTGAGGTCTGGAGGAGGGACATAGAGGGAGGAGCCAATGCACACCCAGAATCCAAAGCTTTCTTAAAGTGCCCTATCTCCTGCGGAGCCCGTCTATTCCCCATGGTCCTTACGGAGTCCCCAGCATCCCTTACGGACTACGAGAAATAGATTTACGGGTAAGTAAAATCCTATTTTTTTTCAAATTCTTTATTATCTCTTAATCCAGATAAGATTTAGATTTGTTTTTTTGGATACAAATGTTACCTAAGTAGGTGTATATATTTTTAGCATCATGTTAATCTAGGTTTAAAAACAATTATTTTTTTTTTAACTGTTCTTTTTCCGACTATCTGTTGATTTTTTGTTTCATATTAAATTATTAATTTTGAGGATAGTTAGGGACTTCTTTAGCATCCACATGAAACAGTCTAAATTATGAGAATTACTCTGATCCCATCTGCTACGCTATGACCATTAACAAAGCTCAGTGGCAGACTTCTTCTCCCATGGCCAGTTGTATGTTGCTTATTCCAGAGTCTGCTCCTCTTACAGCCTGGGCATTCTCCAGTAAAGTGATAAATGGGATATACCGGTATGTTTGTCCCAGGTTTCTGACCTGTTTATTTTAAAACCTCAGGAAGATAATTGTGGTTGCTCTGCTGAGAGCTTTTGGTAAAAGTTGAACATGGGTTCCTGGAATGTGAGAAAGAAGGGAGGGTTCCATCCACGAGGCCCCCTTTTTTTTTTTTTTTTTTTAGGCCTTCAGCCTGATAACCAGCCAATTTGTGCTTGCACCTGTAAGAAGCTCTTGAGAGCTGTGTCAGGACTTTGCTCAGGGTCTCACTACCTGGGGAAACAGGCAGCAGGCCTGTTTATGAGACACTGATTTATTTACTGACTGTAAGTACTGTGCTGTGGTAAGTGCATTAGGTCCTACCACACTGAGAGGGAATCTGTTATGTTTAGTTGGTTTAGATGTCACTATATGCATCTAAACCCGGTCTGCTTGGGTATGTGAAAGTGATGGGTGCCTGATCAGAGCAAAAATTTAATTGCTTATCATGATAGAATAATCTTAGTTTATGTACCTCAGTGACTGCTGGTTACACAGGCTCAGCGCTGCCCTACTTAAAGACACAAATTAAACTAACATTTATAGAATACCGGAAGTAAAGAGTCAGTGCTCTTGTTACGATAAACAAATTTCTCTATCGTCCTAGTGGATGCTGGGGTTCCTGAAAGGACCATGGGGGAATAGCGGCTCCGCAGGAGACAGGGCACAAAAGTAAAGCTTTCCGATCAGGTGGTGTGCACTGGCTCCTCCCCCTATGACCCTCCTCCAAGCCAGTTAGATTTTTGTGCCCGGCCGAGAAGGGTGCAATCTAGGTGGCTCTCCTAAAGAGCTGCTTAGAAAAGTTTAGCTTAGGTTTTTTATTTTACAGTGAGTCCTGCTGG
Source organism: Pseudophryne corroboree (assembly GCF_028390025.1). Classification (NCBI taxonomy): domain Eukaryota; kingdom Metazoa; phylum Chordata; class Amphibia; order Anura; family Myobatrachidae; genus Pseudophryne; species Pseudophryne corroboree. The sequence goes on from NC_086449.1 coordinate 507,336,069, forward strand.
CAACAGGATCACTGCAACGAGGGACTTAGGGGAGAAGAAGTGAACTCACCTGCGTGCAGGATGGATTGGCTTCTTGGCTACTGGACATCAGCTCCAGAGGGACGATCACAGGTACAGCCTGGATGGTCACCGGAGCCTTGCCGCCGGCCCCCTTGCAGATGCTGAAATAAGAAGAGGTCCAGAATCGGCGGCAGAAGACTCCTCAGTCTTCTAAAGGTAGCGCACAGCACTGCAGCTGTGCGCCATTTTCCTCTCAGCACACTTCACACGGCAGTCACTGAGGGTGCAGGGCGCTGGGAGGGGGGCGCCCTGGGAGGCAAATGAAAACCTATTTTGGCTAAAAATACCTCACATATAGCCTCCGGAGGCTATATGGAGATATTTAACCCCTGCCAGAATCCGTTAAGAGCGGGAGACGAGGCCGCCGAAAAAGGGGCGGGCCTATCTCCTCAGCACACAGCGCCATTTTCCCTCACAGAAAGGCTGGAGGGAAGGCTCCCAGGCTCTCCCCTGCACTGCACTACAGAAACAGGGTTAAAACAGAGAGGGGGGGCACTAATTTGGCGTTAGAAATATATAAAAAAGATGCTATAAGGGAAAACACTTATATAAGGTTGTCCCTATATAATTATAGCGTTTTTGGTGTGTGCTGGCAAACTCTCCCTCTGTCTCTCCAAAGGGCTAGTGGGTCCTGTCCTCTATCAGAGCATTCTCTGTGTGTGTGCTGTGTGTCGGTACGTGTGTGTCGACATGTAGGAGGACGATGTTGGTGAGGAGGCGGAGCAATTGCCTGTAATGGTGATGTCACTCTCTAGGGAGTCGACACCGGAATGGATGGCTTATTTAGGGAATTACGTGATAATGTCAACACGCTGCAAGGTCGGTTGACGACATGAGACGGCCGACAAACAATTAGTACCGGTCCAGACGTCTCAAAAACACCGTCAGGGGTTTTAAAACGCCCGTTTACTTTAGTCGGTCGACACAGACACAGACACAGACAGGGACACTGAATCCAGTGTCGACGGTGAATAAACAAACGTATTCCTTATTAGGGCCACACGTTAAAGGCAATGAAGGAGGTGTTACATATTTCTGATACTACAAGTACCACAAAAGAGGGTATTATGTGGGATGTGAAAAAACTACCATAGTTTTTCCTGAATCAGATAAATTAAATAAAGTGTGTGATGATGCGTGGGTTCCCCCCGATAGAAAATTATGGGCGGTATACCCTTTCCCGCCAGAAGTTAGGGCGCGTTGGGAAACACCCCTTAGGGTGGATAAGGCGCTCACACGCTTATCAAAACAAGTGGCGGTACCGTCTATAGATAGGGCCGTCCTCAAGGACCAGCTGACAGGAGGCTGGAAAATATCATAAAAAGTATATACACACATACTGGTGTTATACTGCGACCAGCGATCGCCTCAGCCTGGATGTGCAGAGCTGGGGTGGCTTGGTCGGATTCCCTGACTAAAAATATTGATACCCTTGACAGGGACAGTATTTTATTGACTATAGAGATTTAAAGGATGCATTTCTATATATGCGAGATGCACAGAGGGATATTTGCACTCTGGCATCAAGAGTAAATGCGATGTCCATAACTGCCAGAAGATGTTATGGACACGACAGGGGTCAGGTGATGCAGATTCCAAACGGCACAAAGGTGTATTGCCGTATAAAGGAAGAGGAGTTATTTGGGGTCGGTCCATCGGACCTGGTGGCCACGGCAACTGCTGGAAAATCCACCGTTTTTACCCTAAGTCACATCTCTGCAGAAAAAGACACCGTCTTTTCAGCCTCAGTCCTTTCGTCCCTATAAGATCATATCTGCCCAGGGATAGAGGAAAGGGAAGAAGACTGCAGCAGGCAGCCCATTCCCAGGAACAGAAGCGTTCCACCGCTTCTGACAAGTTCTCAGCATGGCGCTGAGACCGTACAGGACCCCTGGATCCTACAAGTAGTATCCCAGGGGTACAGATTGGAATGTCGAGACGTTTCCCCTTCGCAGGCTCCTGAAGTCTGCTTTACCAAGGTCTCCCTCCGACAAGGAGGCAGTATGGGAAAAAATTCACAAGCTGTATTCCCAGCAGGTGATAATTAAATTACCCCTCCTACTACAAGAAAAGGGGTATTATTCCACACTATATTGTGGTACTGAAGCAAGAAGGCTAGGTGAGACTTATTCTAAATCTAAAAAATTTTTGAACACTTACAAAGGTTCAAATCAAGATGGAGTCACTCAGAGCAGTGATAACGAACAGGAAGAAGGGGACTATATAGTGTCCCGGGACATCAGGGATGCTTACCTCTATGTCCCAAATTTGCCCTTCTCACTAAGGGTACCTCAGGTTCGTGGTGCAGAACTGTCACTATCAGTTTCAGACGCTGCCGTTTGGATTGTCCACGGCACCCCGGGTCTTTACTAAGGTAATGGCCGAAATGATGATTCTTCTTCGAAGAAAAGGCGTCTTAATTATCCCTTACTTGGACGATCTCCTGATAAGGGCATAGTCCAGGGAACAGTTGGAGGTAGGAGTAGCACTATCTCGGATACTGCTACAACAGCACGGGTGGATTCTAAATATTCCAAAATCGCAGCTGATCCCGACGACACGTCTGCTGTGCCTAGGGATGATTCTGGACACAGTCCAGAAAAAGGTGTTTCTCCCGAAAGAGAAAGCCAGGGAGTTATCCGAGCTAGTCAGGAACCTCCTAAAAACAGTGCATCATTGCACAAGGGTCCTGGTAGAAAATGGTGGCTTCCTACGAAGCAATTCCATTCGGCAGATTTCACGCAAGAACTTTTCAGTGGGATCTGCTGGACAAATGGTCCGGATCGCATCTTCAGATGCATCAGCGGATAACCCTATATCCAAGGACAAGGGTGTCTCTCCTGTGGTGGTTATAGAGTGCTCATCTTCTAGAGGGCCGCAGATTCGGCATTCAGGATTGGATGCTGGTGACCACGGAGCCCAGCCCGAGAGGCTGGGGAGCAGTCACACAAGGAAAAAATTTCCAGGGAGTGTGATCAAGTCTGGAGACTTTTCTCCACATAAATATACTGGAGCTAAGGGTAAATTTATAATGCTCTAAGCTTAGCAAGACCTCTGCTTCAAGGTCAGCCGGTATTGATCCAGTGGGAAAAACATCACGGCAGTCGCCCACGTAAACAGACAGGGCGACACAAGAAGCAGGAGGGCAATGGCAAAAACTGCAAGGACTTTTCGCTGGGCGGAAAATCATGTGATAGCACTGTCAGCAGTGTTTCATCTCGGGAATGGAAACTGGGAAGCAGACTTCCTCAGCAGGCACGACCTCCACCCGGGAGAGTGGAAACTTCATCGGGAAGTTTTTTCCACATGATTGTAAACCGTTGGGAAATACCAAAGGTGGACATGATGGCGTCCCGTCTGAACAAAAAACGGGACAGGTATTGCGCCAGGTCAAGAGACCCTCAGGCAATAGCTGTGGACGTTCTGGTAACACCGTGGGTGTACCAGTCGGTGTATGTGTTCCCTCCTCTGCTTCTCATACCTAAGGTGCTGAGAATTATAAGACGTAGAGGAGTAAGAACTATACTCATGGCTCCGGATTGGCCAAGAAGGACTTGGTACCCGGAACTTCAAGAGATGTTTACAGAGGTCTTATGGCCTCTGCCGCTAAGAAGGGACTTGCTTCAGCAAGTACCATGTCTGTTCCAAGACTTACCGCAGCTGCGTTTGTTGGCATGGCGGTGGAACGCCGGATCCTAAGGGAAAAAGGCATTCCGGAAGAGGTCATTCCTACCCTGGTCAAAGCCAGAAAGGAGGTGACCGCACAACATTATCACCACATGTGGCGAAAATATGTTGCGTGGTGTGAGGCCAGGAAGGCCCCACAAAGAAATTTCAACTCGGTCGATTCCTGCATTTCCTGCAAACAGGAGTGTCTATGGGCCTCAAATTGGGGTCCATTAAGGTTCAAATTTCGTCCCTGTCAATTTTCTTCCAGAAAGAATTGGCTTCAGTTCCTGAAGTCCAGAACTTTGTCAAGGGAGTATTGCATATACAACCCTCTTTTGTGCCTCCAGTGGCACTGTGGGATCTCAACGTAGTTCTGGGATTCTTCAAATCACATTGGTTTAAAACCAGTCAAATCTGTGGATTTGAAGCATCTCACATGAAAAGTGACCATGTTCTTGGCCCTGGCCTGGACCAGGCGAGTGTCAAATTGGTGGTTTTTTTCTCAAAAAAGCCCATATTTGTTTGTCCATTCGGACAGGGCAGAGCTGCGGACTCGTCCCCAGTTCTCTCCCTAAGGTGGTGTCAGTGTTTCACCTGAACCAGCTTATTGTGGTGCCTTGCACCTACTAGGGACTTGGAGGACTCCAAGTTGCTAGATGTTGTCAGGGCCCTGAAAATATAGGTTCCAGGACGGCTGGAGTCAGGAAAACTGACTTGCTGTTATCCTGTATGCACCCAACAAACTGGGTGCTCTTGCTTTTAAGCAGACTATTGCTAGTTGGATGTGTAATACAATTCAGCTTGCACATTCTGTGGCAGGCCTGCCACAGCCAAAATATGTAAATGCCCATTCCACAAGGAAGGTGGGCTCATCTTGGGCGGCTGCCCGAGGGGTCTCGGCTTTACAACTTTGCCGAGCGGTTATTTAGTCAGGGGCAAACACGTTTGTAAAATCCTACAAATTTGATACCCTGGCTAAGGAGGACCTGGAGTTCTCTCATTCGGTGCTGCAGAGTCATCCGCACTCTCCCGCCCGTTTGGGAGCTTTGGTATAATCCCCATGGTCCTTTCAGGAACCCCAGCATCCACTAGGACGATAGAGAAAATAAGAATTTACTTACCGATAATTCTATTTCTCGGAGTCCGTAGTGGATGCTGGGCGCCCATCCCAAGTGCGGATTATCTGCAATACTTGTACATAGTTACAAAAATCGGGTTATTATTGTTGTGAGCCATCTTTTCAGAGGCTCCGCTGTTATCATACTGTTAACTGGGTTTAGATCACAAGTTGTACGGTGTGATTGGTGTGGCTGGTATGAGTCTTACCCGGGATTCAAAATTCCTCCCTTATTGTGTACGCTCGTCCGGGCACAGTACCTAACTGGCTTGGAGGAGGGTCATAGGGGGAGGAGCCAGTGCACACCACCTGATCGGAAAGCTTTACTTTTGTGCCCTGTCTCCTGCGGAGCCGCTATTCCCCCATGGTCCTTTCAGGAACCCCAGCATCCACTACGGACTCCGAGAAATAGAATTATCGGTAAGTAAATTCTTATTTGTAGTGGGTTCAACACTGTCCAGTCACTCTCTATGCACTCTCAGTTACATGCCAAACTTACCGTGCTGCAAAATACAAAGTGTTCCCCGTGCTTGTCCCCGGAAGCTAACGCATTCAGCTACAGTCCGCAAAAAGGCAGCAGAATAGAGATCTTTAGACCGCACATGTACAGTATTGCAGCTGCACCTGGAAACCTTGTGGCAGCTAATGCCTGTAGGAGCACCTGTCTCTGCATGTGTTTAATGGTACATGCTAGTGGTATATCCTTTCTTATTGCCGTGATAAGTGGCAATACACTTTTTTTCATATTAAATGGCCTGCAATGGTGGGAGACAAAGTCCACTGCCCCCGTATCACAAAACCAGGCGGCACTCCACGGATTTAGTGAAAGCAATAAAAATTTTAGGAATCAAACAGCATGAGGGTCCGACGTTTCAACACCGCGGCGGGTGTTTATTTTCAAGGACACATGGTGAAGCAAACAGTGTTTAAAACAATTCTTACCTTAAATACTTTACAAACGCCAGTGCAACCAAATGGACGCGGAGGGCGGGAGAGTCTCCGGCGGTGCCAGCGTCCGGCCGCGTAGAATGACGTCACCGTTGACTGGTTCGTAATGTGATGGGGTACCCGAGTTAGTGCACCTTGTCCCCTCGCATGGCTCGCTTCGCTTGACATGCTTCGGGCAAGGTGCCTCGCTCCGCTACTGCTGCGCTCTGCACAAGTACTATTCCCAATCGTAGTCAACGTGGATCGTTAAGTATGGAAAAAATGTGAAACTCATGTTGACCTAGTGACCATGTCGTCCTAATCCCTTCCTGCTGTATAGAAAGTGAAGTAGGTCTGTAATGATGCTCTTTCCTGTCCATTAGTAAAACTCCACAATTTGCTACCCTCTGTTCCATGCTCACTGTCTACCCCATCTGTGTCACCCTTGTTTGCCTGCCCCTCTTGAGCAGGGCCCTCTCCCCTCATGCCCTTTTCCTCCTCTTACGCCATACTTGCCTATCTTATTTCAGTGTCATGTCTGCTAATGCATCAGTGTTTATATACATGTTATTGGATGTACTTGGCATCCCAACGTACGGGATACCGGTGGTCAGGAGACTGGCACCAGCAACTCTGCACCTGTGTGAATGCTGGTTTCTGAATGTAAGTATGCTGGGGAGGGCTAGGGTTAGGCTGCGATAAAGGAGAGTTAGGGGTAGAGATAAGGATAGTTTAGTTTCACGGCATGGCAATCGGGATTCCGGAGTCTGTATTCTGACCGCCGCCATTCTAACTGCAGTTATCTCGTACCCAACTGCCTTGTACTTGTCCTACATTGTTTTGTATTGTAAGTCACTGGTTTTGATTAATTTGTTTATGTACTTTGTTAGGCGCTGCGGAACCCTTGTGGCACCATATTAGCAAAGGATGATGATGATATTAAGGACTAGGAAAAAAACCCAAACAGTTATCTATTGTCTTTTTATGCTGAAATATAAGTTTTCTCATATTTATTTAACTTGTGCCAAAATTATACCACCATGATAGACAATTAACACCGGAAATAATGTTGTTGGTTATGCTACAAGGTTAGTATTTTCATATGTTTCTTACAGGTTTCCTGCACAGTGCAGACTTGGAAGTAGTTTGTCTGGCAACACTATAGTAGCTTAGCTATCCAGGTGTGCTCCATTACAGTTGTTTGGAGCAGATCACATGGAAATGAGGCTCAGTCAGTTACAGGTACTTGTTGCTTGCAACACACACAGCGGATGTAGTCAATAGGTCTACTGTAACAATGTCCACACCACAATTTTGATGGCTATGATGGCGACATTGTAAACATGACTATATTCAACAGGCAGTGCCACAAGTATTAAGAAGGACCCATAGGTGTATGTGTATGGATGGATGTATATGTGTGTGTGTGTGTGTGTGTGTGTGTGTGTGTGTGTGTGTAGATATAATATAAAATTTACTTTTGCTTTCCGTTTCATTAGCAAAGTGTTAATTTGCCACTGAAGTAACTAGATTGTACCCAAGAATAGCAAATTTCTATTTAGTCTTTTAAGCACCTCATTTGATCTTTTGTATAAATGTAGGTTTATGCTAATGGTTTTGTTCCATCTATTTTCAGTCTTGTTTTTAAGAACAATTACCCTTTCAAAGTAATTCTGTTTTAAGAACAGATTCCAATATGCACGGAAGTGTTTAAACCCCAAATTGCTTCCATTTAGATTTGTATGCTGTATATATGTGTTCATTTTTGTACAGTTTTAATATTTTATTCAGTTTGCAATTACTAGGACATTGAGACCTCTCTAATTTTAATGGGCTATTTAAAAAACAAAACAAAAAAAAATCCCCAAAAAACAAAGAATTACTGGAATTAGATAGTGCTCATTAATTTCATGAATCTCAACTATAAAATACAATTACATGTTTTGGAGCTTTTGAAAATGTGCTATTGAACAGAAAACTGTTGAAATAGAAATGCCAGATAATATTGCATTCAGAGCTCTCTGTCCTAACATTTAATGAAGCTCAGACATGTCTCCAGTGAAGTCATTTATTAATGAATTGAAACCATTATGTAAGGAAGTCTTCATATCCGCACCAGTGATTATTGCGCAAGTGTTGGCATCATAATGTCACTTATTTTCCTCTTAAGGTACTGTGTGACGGGTTACTCTCGAGAGCTTAAAGCGTCTCAGACTGCAATTCAGTGATAAGAAAAGTGTAAGCCGTTGGGAGATATAACAATTTTAGAGAACACTTATGAATTTGAAAGTAGCTTTTTAGTTTTGGAGTTCAGTGTTGGAAGTCGCTTAAAGCTTATTATTTGGTTTTATGAGAGTACTGAACATCTGATAAGGTGTTAATCATCCATTGCTTTTCACCGTCCTATGTACATCTCAGATTAAAAAAAAGGTTTCTTATAATCTTGCTTTAAGCACTGTAAACATCTCTAAATGGCTATTGCAGCCACAAAGCAGCGTTTTTCCGGGTGTTAAGTGTTACGCCTGCTTTACAGTAAGTCACAAGACCGGCTTTGGGAAACATTTGCTGTAGAACGTAGGGCCTGATTCGTAATACATACGCAAAGCTGGAAGATGGGATGCTGGCTGTCAGTATCCCGTCTGCCGGAATCGAGGCAGCGAGTTCCCTCACGGGCTCGCACTCAGTGTTTCAGGTCCGATGGCGAGCTTTGCTCACCACAGGTTCTATTCCCACTCTGTTGGTGGTGTGGGCCCACCAACCGAGTGGGAAATCTGGATGAGTGTTGGGATACTGGCATTGGTCTCCTGTATGGCGGGATCCCAACAGCCGGCATATTGACTGCATCCTCCTGATTCAGAGGTGCATGCAGTGGAGTGATTCTTTGCCACTACGTATGTTCAAAGCTGCACTGCGCACACACCACGAATGATTAGTGATTGTAGACGCACAGAGGATTTATTTGTGAAGTGAGTGATGGGTACATGGTAATGTGGCTAGAAAAACGCAGGGATGTTGGGAACATTTTCTGTGCATTGCCTAGTCAGCCAGATTTGCTCACAGCTGGAGAGGCGCTCTGTCTGAGACACCACATGGTGGATCAGAGGTCTGATGTGCACCCGATGTTCCCGCTTATCTGTGTGAGATACCGGCAGTGGGCACGAGAAGGCAGTGGAGTTCATTACAAGTAAAATCTCAGCTGTGCATGTAACTGTATGCAACTCTGGATCAGGTCCTTAGTCAGGAAATATGAGAGGGTTGTAGCTACTCTTCCTGCTCAAAATGGTCGTTGGTTTTGCTGCTCCCATTGATTTCTCCAGAAACATACCCTCAGTTTATGCAAGTAGTGTTTTTCACCACTGTGGTTGCTGCAACCACTCCCACCGAGCCTAGGCATCTGTGCTCCTTTGGGTACTGGAGCCTTTGGTCTCAGTCATTTTACCAATATCCTCTTACATCTTGCCATCCTGGTGCCATTTTCTACACTCAAAATGATAATCCTGGGAGGCTTTTCTTTGGATTTTAGGATTTACATAAGACTTTGTAACTTATTAATGTTCAGTGTGTGTTTTTGATTATTTCAATCTGATGAGATCGTGAACATATATGTAAATTGTATATATGACCATATACATGCAAAACTTATGACGCTTCTTTGTTCTGCTTTCGAGTATCTCTCGGTTACATGTTTACCATATAACGTAAGAGTTGGGTTTGATCAGTGATGGTTACAAATCTTTATAATCTGGTTATGATAACATTGAAAAAAGTCTTTATCATTTTCCTGTGTCTCCCTTGTTAACAAAAATCTCCCTGTCTGAAGAGGAAGATGTCATTTGTGCATGTAACTGCAAACATGAAAAGTTTTCACTGCTATAAGCAGTTTTTCCATTGTTTTTGCTCCTATGGGATTGCATTACCCACATAACCATACCCATAATTAAAGCTCGCAGTGTTTCTCATGTTTGCGACAGGACAGGGGTGTCTATTTACTAAGACATGGATGGAGATAAAGTACCAGCCAATCAGCTCCCACCTGTCATTTTTCAAAACACAGCCTTTGACATGGCAGTTAGGAGCTGATTGGCTGCTACTTTATCTACATCCATGGCTTAGTACATCGACCCCTATATCTACATGGAAATATTTTCTTCTTGCTGTAATGTAATCAGTGATGTCCTTGGCTGTCCGCTGTCTGTGAGAGACTGCAGTCAGCTCTCCTTGTGGATATTCAGCTTCACTTTCAAGATTGTGCCCTTGTAATATAGGTACAATATATAAACCCTTAAAACAAACTGTGTTTCTTATCTCGTTTGATAAAACTGTTCCCCAGAGTGTTTTATGGATCTACTTGTTATTTCAGTGACTAAGCAAATAATAAAGCAATAATACTTTTTCCATTTTTTTGGCTTGTATGTATATGGTAGTATAAAGTATTAAATGACCCATAAACTGATCTATTTTTTAATGGACAATAGGGGGGAATTCAGTTGGCAATGAAACCGCATCTTCACTGTAAAAAATACACAAAATTACCGCAAATTGTAGTAAATTCGACAAACACCTATTCAATTATCTGCAAAAACTTTTCTCTAACGTCCTAGTGGATGCTGGGGACTCCGTAAGGACCATGGGGATAGACGGGCTCCACAGGAGACATGGGCACTTTAAGAAAGAATTTTGGTTCTGGTGTGCACTGGCTCCTCCCTCTATGCCCCTCCTCCAGACCTCAGTTTGATACTGTGCCCAGACGAGCTGGGTGCTTTTCAGTGAGCTCTCCTGAGTTTGCTGAGAGAAAGTATTTTGTTAGGTTTTTTTATTTTCAGGGAGCTCTGCTGGCAACAGACTCCCTGCATCGTGGGACTGAAGGGAGAGAAGCAGCCCTACTTTCTGAAGCTAGGTCCTGCTTCTTAGGCTACTGGACACCATTAGCTCCAGAGGGATCGGTACGCAGGATCTCACCCTCGCCGTCCGGTCCCGGAGCCGCGCCGCCGTCCCCCTCGCAGAGCCGGAAGACAGAAGCCGGGTGAGTATGAGAAGCAAAGAAGACTTCACAGGCGGCAGAAGACTCCGTGTTCTTCACTGAGGTAACGCACAGCACTGCAGCTGTGCGCCATTGCTCCACACACCTACACATACTCCGGTCACTGTAAGGGTGCAGGGCGCGGGGGGGGGGGGGGGGCGCCATGGGCTGCATTTGGGACCTCTTTTGGCAAAGTTAAGCATATATACAGCTGGGCACTGTATATATGTAGGAGCCCCCGCCAAAAAATTGCATGTTTAAGCGGGACAGAAGCCCGCCGCCGAGGGGGCGGGACTTCTTCCTCAGCACTCACCAGCGCCATTTTTTCTCCACAGCTCCGCTGAAAGGAAGCTCCCTAGGCTCTCCCCTGCAGATACACGGTAGAAGAGGGTAAAAAGAGAGGGGGAGCACATAATTAGGCGCAAAAAGCAATATAAACAGCAGCTACTGGGTTAACATTAAGTTACTTTGTTATTCCTGGGTTTATAGCGCTGGGTTGTGTGCTGGCATACTCTCTCTCTGTCTCTCCAAAGGGCTTTGTGGGGGAACTGTCTTCAGAGAGGGCATTCTCTGTGTGTGTGGTGTGTCGGTACGCTTTTGTCGACATGACTGATGAGGAAGGCTATGTGGAAGCAGAGCGGGAGCAAATGAATGTGGTGTCTCCGCCGACGGCGCCGACACCTGATTGGATGGATATGTTGAAGGTTTTAAATAATAATGTTAATTCGTTGCATAAAAAGTTAGAAAAAGCTGAAGCCTCGGGACAGTCAGGGTCCCAACCCGGGCCTGATCCTATGTCGCAGAGGCTGTCAGGGTCTCAGAAGCGCCCACTATCCCAAACTGTTGACACAGATACCGACATGGATTCTGACTCCAGTATTGATTACGATGATGCAAAGTTACAGCCAAAATTGGCTGAATCCATCCGTTATATGATTATAGCAATTAAGGATGTGTTGCACATCACAGAGGAAACCCCAGTCCCTGACAGGAGGGTGCATATGTATGGGGAAAAGAAGCCGGAGGTAACCTTTCCCCCCTCACACGAGCTAAATGAGTTATGTGAAAAGGCTTGGGAATCTCCAGATAAAAAACTGCAGATTTCCAAAAGGATTCTTATGGCGTATCCTTTCCCGCCAACGGACAGGTTACGCTGGGAATCCTCCCCTAGGGTGGACAAAGCTTTAACACGCTTATCCAAGAAGGTAGCCCTGCCGTCACAGGATACGGCTACCCTCAAAGATGCTGCGGATCGCAAACAGGAGGTTACCCTGAAGTCCATTTATACACATTCAGGTACCTTACTGAGGCCGGCAATCGCGTCGGCCTGGGTGTGTAGTGCTGTAGCAGCATGGACGGATACCTTATCTGAGGAAATTGATACCTTAGACAAGGATACTGTATTGTTGACCCTGGGGCATATTAAAGACGCTGTCCTATATATGAGAAATGCTCAAAGAGACATTAGTCTACTGGGTTCTAGAATAAATGCTATGTCGATTTCTGCCAGAAGGGTCCTGTGGACTCGGCAATGGACAGGTGATGCCGACTCAAAAAGGCATATGGAGGTTTTACCTTACAAGGGTGAGGAATTGTTTGGGGAGGGTCTCTCGGACCTGGTCTCCACAGCTACAGCTGGAAAGTCAAATTTTTTGCCTTTTATTCCCTCACAGCCTAAGAGAGTACCGTATTATCAAATGCAGTCCTTTCGATCACAAAGAAACAAGAAAGTCCGAGGTGCGTCCTTTCTTGCCAGAGGCAGGGGCAGAGGTAAGAAGCTGCACAACACAGCTAGTTCCCAGGAACAGAAGTCCTCCCCGGCCTCTACAAAATCCACCGCATGACGCTGGGGCTCCACAGGCGGAGCTAGGCCCGGTGGGGGCACGTCTTCGAAATTTCAGCCACATGTGGGTTCACTCCCAGGTGGATCCCTGGGCGATAGAAATTGTGTCTCAGGGATACAAGCTGGAATTCGAAGAGATGCCCCCTCACCGATACCTCAAATCGGCCCTACCAGCTTCCCCCCACGAGAGGGAAATAGTGTTAACTGCAATTCACAAATTGTATCTTCAAAAGGTGGTGGTCAAGGTTCCCCTCCTTCAACAGGGAAGGGGTTATTATTCGACCATGTTTGTAGTCCTGAAACCGGACGGTTCAGTCAGACCCATATTGAATTTAAAATCCCTGAACATATACCTGAAAAGGTTCAAGTTCAAGATGGAATCGCTGAGAGCGGTCATCGCAAGCCTTGAAGGGGGGATTTTATGGTGTCTCTGGACATAAAGGATGCATACCTTCATGTCCCCATTTATCCACCTCATCAGGCGTACCTCAGATTTGTGGTACAGGATTGTCATTACCAATTTCAGACGTTGCCGTTTGGTCTCTCCACGGCACCGAGAATATTTACCAAGGTAATGGCGGAAATGATGGTACTCCTGCGGAAGCAAGGGGTCACCATTATCCCGTACTTGGACGATCTCCTCATAAAAGCGAGATCAAGAGAGCAGTTGCTGAACAGCGTCGCACTTTCTCTGGAAGTGTTACGGCAACACGGCTGGATTCTGAATATTCCAAAGTCGCAGTTGGTTCCTACGACTCGTCTGCCTTTCCTGGGCATGATTCTAGACACAGACCAGAAAAGGGTTTATCTCCCGATAGAGAAAGCTCAGGAACTCATGGCACTGGTCAGGAACCTATTAAAACCAAAACAGGTGTCAGTACATCACTGCACTCGAGTCCTGGGAAAGATGGTGGCATCATACGAGGCCATTCCCTTCGGCAGGTTCCATGCGAGGACCTTTCAATGGGACTTACTGGACAAGTGGTCCGGATCACATCTTCAGATGCATCAGTTAATCACCCTATCCCCCAGGGCCTGGGTGTCACTCCTGTGGTGGCTGCAGAGCGCTCACCTTCTCGAGGGCCGCAGATTCGGCATTCAGGACTGGGTCCTGGTGACCATGGACGCAAGCCTCCGAGGTTGGGGAGCAGTCAGACAGGGAAGAAATTTCCAAGGTCTGTGGTCAAGTTAAGAGACTTGCCTTCACATCAACATCCTGGAACTAAGGGCCATATACAATGCCCTACGTCAAGCGGAGACCCTGCTTCGCGACCAACCGGTTCTGATTCAGTCAGACATCACCGCAGTGGCTCATATAAACCGACAAGGAGGCACAAGGAGCAGGGTGGCGATGGCGGAAGCCACCAGAATTCTTCGCTGGGCGGAGAATCACGTAAGCGCACTGTCAGCAGTGTTCATCCCGGGAGTGGACAACTGGGAAGCAGACTTCCTCAGCAGACACGACCTCCACCCGGGAGAGTGGGGACTTCATCAGGAAGTCTTCGCACAGATTACAAGTCGGTGGGAACTGCCACAGGTGGACATGATGGCATCCCGCCTCAACAAAAAGCTACAGAGGTATTGCGCCAGGTCAAGAGACCCTCAGGCGATAGCTGTGGACGCCCTGGTCACACCGTGGGTGTTCCAGTCGGTCTATGTATTTCCTCCTCTTCCTCTCATACCCAAGGTGCTGAGGATAATAAGAAAAAGAGGAGTGAGAACAATCCTCATTGTTCCAGATTGGCCACGAAGGACTTAGTATCCAGATCTGCAAGAAATGCTCACAGAGGACCCGTGGCCTCTTCCTCTTAAGACAGGACTTGTTGCAACAGGGGCCCTGTCTGTTCCAAGACTTACCGCGGCTGCGTTTGACGGCATGGCGGTTGAACGCCGGATCCTAGCAGAGAAAGGCATTCCGGATGAGGTCATTCCTACGCTGATAAAGGCTAGGAAGGACGTGACAGCTCAACATTATCACCGTATATGGCGAAAATATGTTGCTTGGTGTGAGGCCAGGAATGCTCCTACGGAGGAATTCCATCTGGGCCGTTTCCTTCACTTCCTACAGTCCAGAGTGAATTTGGGCCTAAAATTGGGATCCATTAAGGTCCAGATTACGGCCCTATCCATTTTCTTTCAAAAGGAGTTGGCTTCTTTACCTGAAGTTCAGATGTTTGTAAAGGGAGTGCTGCATATTCAGCCTCCTTTTGTGCCACCAGTGGCACCTTGGGATCTTAACGTGGTGTTCAGTTTCCTGAAATCCCACTGGTTTGAACCACTTAAAACGGTGGAGTTGAAATATCTCACGTGGAAGGTGGTCATGCTATTAGCCTTGGCTTCGGCTAGGCGTGTGTCAGAGTTTGCGGCTTTGTCACATAAAAGCCCCTATCTGGTTTTCCATGTGGATAGAGCAGAACTACTGACCCGTCCACAATTTCTGCCGAAAGTGGTTTCATCTTTTCATATAAACCAACCTATTGTGGTGCCTGTGGCTACTACTGACTTGGAGGATTCCAAGTTGCTTGATGTGGTCAGGGCTTTGAAGGTTTATGTAGCCAGAACGGCTAGGGTCAGGAAAACAGTCGTTGTTTATCCTGTATGCATCCAACAAGCTTGGTGCTCCTGCTTCAAAGCAAACTATTACTCTCTGGATCTGTAAAACGATTCAGCAGGCTCATTCTGCGGCTGGATTGCCGCTGCCAAAATCAGTTAAGGCCATTCCACTAGGAAGGTGGGCTCTTCTTGGGCGGATGCCCGAGGGGTCTCGGCATTACAACTTTGCTGAGCGGCTACTTGGTCAGGTTCAAACACTTTTGCAAAGTTCTACAAGTTTGATACCCTGGCTGAGGAGGACCTCTTGTTTGCTCAATCGGTGCTGCAGAGTCACCCGCACTCTCCCGCCCGTTTGGGAGCTTTGGTATAATCCCCATGGTCCTTACGGAGTCCCCAGCATCCACCAGGACGTTAGAGAAAATAAGATTTTACTTACCGGTAAATCTATTTCTCGTAGTCCGTAGTGGATGCTGGGCGCACGTCCCAAGTGCGGACTTCTTCTGCAATGCTTGTATATAGTTATTGCTTCAATAAGGGTTCTGTTATGGTTGCATCAGGGTTTGACATGATGCTCTGTCGTTTGTCATGCTGTTAACTGGTTGTTTTCACATGTTATACGGTGTGATTGGTGTGGCTGGTATGAATCTTGCCCTGGATTACCAAAATCCTTTCCTTGTACTGTCAGCTCTTCTGGGCACAGTTTCTCTAACTGAGGTCTGGAGGAGGGGCATAGAGGGTGGAGCCAGTGCACACCAGAACCAAAATTCTTTCTTAAAGTACCCATGTCTCCTGCGGAGCCTGTCTATCCCCATGGTCCTTACGGAGTCCCCAGCATCCACTACGGACTACGAGAAATAGATTTACCGGTGAGTAAAATCTTTTTATTTTTTGTAGTACAGGTTGAGTATCCCTTATCCAAAATGCTTGGGACCAGAGGTATTTTGGATATGGGATTTTTCCGTATTTTGGAATAATTGCATACCATAATGAGATATCATGGTGATGGGACCTAAATCTAAGCACAGAATGCATTTATGTTTCATAAACACCTTATACACACAGCCTGAAGGTCATTTTAGCCAATATTTTTTATAACTTTGTACATTAAACAAAGTGTGTCTACATTCACACAATTCATTTATGTTTCATATACACCTTAGTCACACAGCCTGAAGGTAATTTAATACAATATTTTTAATAACTTTGTGTATTAAACAAAGTTTGTGTACATTGAGTCATCAAAAAACAAAGGTTTCACTATCTCAGTCTCACTCAAAAATGTCCGTATTTCGGAATATTCCGTATTTCGGAATATTTTGATATGGGATACTCAACCTGTAGTAGTTTTACTGCAAATTTCAATTCACCATCTCTGGGGAAAATCCCAATTTTATATTAATATCGAGATTTGGTTCTGAACTCTTTGAACAAGCCCTTGAATGACTAATTAGGCACGCCGAAGTTTTTAATTGCCAATAATGGCATGTCTTTTTTTGGGGTGAAAAAGTGCAAAATGATGGAAATTGCGGTACAAGGTATGGGACAGGTATATTGGGATGTTTTATTTGTGGGAGAAGTGGTTTTAAACTTGCAGATTGGAGTAATCGGTCTACTTACACTATTTTTTTTCTTTAAGAAGTCCCCTAAAATGACCTAAATACATACTTATACCCATTTCTATGTACCCCAAGTTTAATTTTAGCACTTATTTTGCTGGAAAAAAAGAATAGCTTTCAGTAATTTTTTTTTTCATTTAAAAAAATGCATATAACAGTAATTTGACCCAATTTAAGTAGCAGAAATACGTTTATTATAACCAATAATAAACGTTTATACTGTTATACGATGTTAGTTTAGCTTTTTTGGGGGGTACAAACAGACTTACCCATTTTAACTTTTCACTTTCGGCACCAATTTTTGCGGCAATCCCGTTTTTGATAATTTGCTTTTGAATAGGGTGAATTCATGAGAGCGCTCATACCGGGGAAAAGTTAGTTTTTGCAATGAAAAAGATGTGGTAATCGCTAATTGAATACCGCCCAATATGGTAACTTCATGAAACATATTTACATTACTTCTAGTGGCTCTAAACGTTAGTCGCATAATGTGGTTTTCAGGTATTCGTGAAATAATAATTTAAGAAAAAAACTGTTAAAATAACATAATCTGCATAGATTTAGTAACCTTTTTCCTTATGATTTTAATGGAATGGCCTTCACTGCTTACACTATCTCAGAATGATTATTTTTTTGGTGTGTATAACAAATTAATAATTCCAGAGTAATACATAATTTTGTAGCTTGTCCTTCTGCTCATAGTATTTTTTACGTTATTGTAACCAGTGTGAGAGAGTAGTGACCTGCATGCAAATATATACGTACAAATGGTGACAGGTGATTTTGTATTACCCTCTTAAAGTTTGATGTCAATATTTTGTTACATTTGCATTGCCAAATGCAATATATTCCGTCTTCTAAGTCTTTTCAAAAACAGGGAAATATCTTAAAAATTTCTGATTTTCTGTTACATCCTGTTCAATTGAACACATTAGCTCCTGTTTATAGGATTTTTCTGTAGCGAGTTCTTACAGTATAATCACAACCAGGATAAATAGATTATCACTTGATTGTCATCAAGTATCTACTTTTCTCTTACGTCCTGGAGGATTCTGGGGTCCATTTAGTACCATGGGTTATAGACTGGTCCATTGGGAGCCACTGGCACTTTAAGAGTTTAATAGTGTGGGCTGGCCCCTCCCTCTATGCCCCTCCTACCAGACTCGGTTTAGAAAATGTGCCCGGAGGAGCTGGTCACAGCTAGGGGAGCTCCTAGGAGTTTTTCTAGTTTTAGAGTTGTTGTAGAGCTGCTGGCAACAGCCTCCCTGCTTCGTGGGACTTAGGGGGGAGGGGGGGAGTAGGATCCAGCTCTTGAAGTTAATGGTTTTCTATCTCCGCTGACAGGACACTGAGCTCCTGAGGGTGCTGATCGCAAGTCCACGACACGACCGCTCACTCCAGCAGCACGGCTGCCATCCCCTAACAGAGCCAGAAGAAAGAAGAGTGGTGACTACAGCGCCGGCGGCCAGGTTAGTGGGTCGCTGGAGGAAATGGCGACACAAGGGTGGGAGCGCAGCTCTGACAGGCTGCGCTCCATGAAGGCTCAGCAACATGCATATGTAGACGCTGCTGAGTAGTATCCTGGGCCTGCGCGATCACCCTAAAACTGGTAAATACAGCTAACGAGCTAATCCCGCTGTTGGCATCAAAGACCTCAGACCAGTATAATATAATTGTGCGGGAAGCCGCGCGCCATTACAGGGGACGGGGCTTTTCCTCAGAGCGGATCCAACACTCACCAGCACCATTTTCTCTTACGTCCTAGAGGATGCTGGGGACTCCGTAAGGACCATGGGGAATAGACGGGCTCCGCAGGACACATGGGCACTAAAATAGAACTTTAGGTATGGGTGTGCACTGGCTCATCCCTCTATGCCCCTCCTCCAGACCTCAGTTAGTTTAAGACTGTGCCCAGAGGAGACTGGGTGCACTACAGGGAGCTCTCCTGAGCTTCCTGAAATAAAGTATTTTGTTAGGTTTTTTATTTTCAGGGAGACCTGCTGGCAACATGCTCCCTGCATCGTGGGACAGAGGAGAGAGAAGCAGACCTACTTAAGTGATAGGCTCTGCTTCTTAGGCTACTTGACACCATTAGCTCCAGAGGGAGTCAGAACGCAGGTCTCCCCTAGCGGATCGTCCCGGAGCCGCGCCGCCGTTTTCCTCGCAGAGCCGGAAGACAGAAGACTTCAAAGGCGGCAGAAGACTTCAGAGCTTCACTGAGGTAACGCTGCGCGCCATTGCTCCCTCACAGAACACACACAGCGCACACTGTTGGGTGCAGGGCGCGGGGGGGCGCCCTGGGCAGCAATGTATACCTCTAAGACTGGCTATACATATATATATACACTTTTTTGTGGTATTTACAGTGAATCCCCACCAGTTGTTTTAAAAGAGCGGCACCGAAGCCTGCCACTGAGGGGACGGGGCTTCTCCCTCAGCACTCACCAGCGCCATTTTCTCCACAGCACACGCTGAGAAGCTGGCTCCCCAGACTCTCCCCTGCGGATCACCGGTGACAGAGGGTTTTAAAGAGGGGGGGGGGGGCACATAATTTGGCGCAGTACATATAAAAAGAAGCGCTGTATCTGGGTAATTTTTTCCAGGGTTATTGGCGCTGGGTGTGTGCTGGCATACTCTCTCTCTGTCTCTCCAAAGGGCCTTGTGGGGGAACTGTCTCCAGATTAGAGCTTTCCCTGAGTGTGTGGTGTGTCGGTACGTGCGTGTCGGCATGTCTGAAGCGGAAGGCTCTCCTAGGGATGAGGTGGAGCGCATGAGTGGTGTCTCCGTCGGCAACGCCGACACATGACTGGATGGATATGTGGAATATTTTAAATGCAAATGTGAATTTATTGCACAAACGTTTGGACAAAGCAGAGTCCAGGGACGGTACAGGGGGTCATGCCCTGCCTTTCCCTATGTCACAGGGGCCTTCTGGGTCTCAAAAACGCCTACTTTCTCCGGTAGTCGACACAGATACTGACACGGGTTCTGAATCCAGTGTCGATTATGATGATGCGAGGTTGCAGCCAAAATTGGCAGAGTATTCATTATATGATTATTTCTATAAAGGATGTGCTGCATATTATAGATGACCCCGCTGTACCTAATCCAAAGATCCACATGTTCAAAGAAAAGAAGCCTGAGGTTACTTTTCCACCTTCTTTTGAATTAAATGAGTTATTTGAAAGTGCTTGGGAAACTCCAGACAAGAAACTGCAGATTCCCAAAAGGATTCTTATGGCGTATCCTTTCCCGATCAAGGACAGGATACGGTGGGAATCCTCCCCAAGGGTGGACAAAGCGTTGACGCGCCTTTCCAAAAAGGTGGCACTGCCGTCTCAGGATACCGCTGCCCTCAGGGATCCTGCTGATCGCAAGCAGGAAACTACCTTGAAGTCGATTTACACACATACCGGTACATTACTCAGGCCGGCAATAGCGTCTGCTTGGGTTTGTAGCGCTGTAATAGCGAGGACCGATACCTTATCTGCTGATATGGATACGATGGATAAGGAAACTATTTTATTGACCCTGGGCCATATTAAGGATGCGGTCCTTTATATGAGAGAGGCTCAGAGGGATGTGGGCATACTGGGGTCCAGAGCGAACGCTATGGCGATTTCTGCCAGGCGAGCACTGTGGACCAGACAGTGGTCGGGTGATGCCGACTCGAAACGGCATATGGAGGTTTTGCCTTACAAGGGTGAGGAATTGTTTGGGGAAGGTCTCGCGGACCTAGTTTCCACGGCTACTGCAGGTAAATCAACCTTTTTAACTTATGTTTCCTCACAGCCTAAGAAAGCGCCACATTATCAGATGCAGTCCTTTCGGTCGCATAAATCCAAGAGAGCTCGGGGATCTTCCTTTCTTGCCAGAGGTAAGGGCAAAGGGAAAAAGCTGCCAGCTACAGCCAGTTCCCGGGAACAAAAGTCCTCCCCGGCTTCTACTAAATCCACCGCATGAAAGTAGGGGATGGGCTATTACTCAACCCTGTTTGTGGACCCGAAACCGAACGGTTCGGTCAGACCATTCTGAATTTAAAATCCTTAAACCTATACTTAATGAGGTTCAAGTTCAAGATGGAATCGCTCAGAGCGGTCATCGCAAGTCTGGAAGGGGGAGATTATATGGTGTCCCTAGACATAAAGGATGCATACCTTCTTGTCCCCATATATCAACCTCATCAGGCGTTCCTGAGATTTGTGGTGCAGGATTGTCAATACCAATTTAAGACGTTGCCGTTTGGGCTTTTCCACGGCCCCGAGGATTTTTACCAAATTAATGGCAGAGATGATGGTGGTGCTCCTGCGCAAGCAGGGTGTCACAATTATCCCATACTTGAACTATCTCCTGATAAAAGCGAGATCGAGAGAACAGTTGCTGGACAGCGTATCTCTCTCCCTGAGGGTGTTGCAACAACATGGTTGGATTCTCAATCTACCGAAGTCACAGTAAGTTCCAACGACCCGATTGCCTTTCTTAGGCATGATTCTGGACACGGAACAAAAGAGGGTCTTTCTCCCGATGGAAAAGGCCCAGGAACTTCAGAGCTTGGTCAGGGACCTGTTAAAGCCAGACAGGGTGTCGGTACACCACTGCACTCTAATTCTGGGAAAGATGGTGGCGTCTTACGAGGCCATTCCATTCGGCAGGTTCCATGCCAGGACTTTTCAGTGGGACCTTCTGGACAAGTGGTCCGGGTCACATCTACAGATTCATCAGATGATCCGCCTGTCCCCCAGGGCCAGGGTATCTCTCTTGTGGTGGCTGCAGAGTGCTCACCTTCTAGAGGGTCGCAGGTTCGGCATTCAGGACTGGGTTATGGTGACAACGGACGCGAGCCTCCGATGATGGGGAGCAGTCACACAGGGAAGAAACTTCCAAGGTCTGTGGTCAAGCCAGGAAACTTGTCTACACATCAACGTACTGGAATTAAGGGCCATATACAACGGCCTTCGTCAAGCGGATACCTTACTTTGAGGTCTACCGGTTCTGATTCAGTCAGACAACATCACAGCAGTGGCTCATGTAAACCGCCAAGGCGGCACAAGGAGCAGAGTGGCAATGGCAGAAGCCTCAAAGATTCTTCGATGGGCGGAGAGTCATGTAAGCGCTCTGTCAGCAGTCTTCATTCCGGGAGTGGACAACTGGGAGGCAGACTTCCTAAGCAGACACGTTCTGCATCCAGGAGAGTGGGGACTTCATCAGGAAGTCTTCGCAGAGATTGCAAGTCAGTGGGGACTGCCTCAAATAGACATGATGGCTTCACGCCTCAACAAGAAACTTCAGAGATATTGCGCCAGGTCAAGGGACCCTCAGGCGGTAGCAGTGGACGCCCTGGTGACACCGTGGGTGTTCCAGTCGGTCTATGTGTTTCCTCCTCTTCCTCTCATCTCAAAGATACTGAGAATCCTAAGACGAAGAGGGATTCAGACAATTCTCATTGTTCCAGATTGGCCTCGAAGGGCCTGGTATCCGGATCTGCAGGAAATGCTCACAGAAGATCCGTGGCCTCTTCCTCTCAGGGAAGACCTGTTACAACAAGGGCCCTGTCTGTTCCAGGACTTACCGCGACTGCGTTTGACGGCATGGCGGTTGAACGCAGGATCCTAGCGAAAAAGGGCATTCCGGATGAGGTCATTCCTACTCTGATAAAGGCTAGGAAGGAGGTGACATCGAAACATTATCACCGTATCTGGAGGAAGTATGTATCTTGGTGCGAAGCCAGGACTGCTCCTCCGGAAGAATTCCATCTGGGCCGTTTTCACCACTTCCTGCAAACTGGAGTGAATTTGGGCCTAAAGTTAGGCTCCATTAAGGTTCAGATTTCGGCCCTATCCATTTTCTTTCAAAAGGAATTGGCTTCTCTTCCAGAAGTCCAGACTTTCGTGAAAGGGGTGCTGCATATTCAGCCTCCTTTTGTGCCTCCGGTGGCACCATGGGACCTTAACGTGGTGTTACGGTTTCTTAAGTCTCACTGGTTTGAACTTCTTCAAACTGTTGAATTGAAGTATCTCACTTGGAAAGTGGTCATGTTATTGGCTTTGGCTTCGGCGCGGCGAGTGTCGGAGTTGGCGGCTTTGTCTCACAAAAGCCCTATCTGATTTTTCATGTGGATAGAGCTGAGTTGCGGACTCGTCCTCAGTTTCTGCCTAAGGTGGTTTCTTCTTTTCATATGAACCAACCTATGGTGGTGCCGGTGGTTACTAGGGACGTGGAGGATTCAGAGTCCCTGGATGTGGTCAGGGCATTGAAAATTTATGTGGCCAGAACGGCTCGGGAAAACAGAGGCCCTGTTTATCCTGTATGCAGCCAACAAAGTTGGCGCTCCTGCGTCTAAGCAGACTATTGCTCGCTGGATCTGTAACACGATTCAGCAGGCTCATTCTACGGCTGCATTTCCGTTACCGACTTCGGTAAAGGCCCATTCCACTAGGAAGGTGGGCTCTTCTTGGGCGGCTGCCCGAGGCGTCTAGGCTTTACAACTTTGCCGAGCGGCGACTTGGTCAGGTTCAAACACTTTTGCAAAATTCTACAAGTTTGATACCCTGGCTGATGAGGACCTAATGTTTGCTCATTCGTTGCTGCAGAGGCATCCGCACTCTCCCGCCCGTTTTGGAGCTTTGGTATAATCCCCATGGTCCTTACGGAGTCTCCAGCATCCTCTAGGACGTAAGAGAAAATAAGATTTTAAACCTACCGGTAAATCTTTTTCTCGTAGTCCGTAGAGGATGCTGGGCGCCTGTCCCAGTGCGGACAACATCCTGCAAGACTTGTATATAGTTGTTGCTTACATAAGGGTTATGTTTTCAGTTTGGATCAGTTTTGGACTGATACTGGTTTTGTTTCATACTGTTGACTGGTTCGTGTATCCCATGTTATACGGTGTGAATATTGTGGCTGGTATGAATCATGCCCTTGGATTTCCAAAATCCTTTACTCGTACTGTCCGTCTCCTCTGGGCACAGTTTCTCTAACTGAGGTCTGGAGGAGGGGCATAAGAGGGAGGAGCCAGTGCACACCCATACCTAAAGTTCTTTTTTAGTGCCCATGTCTCCTGCGGAGCCCGTCTATTCCCCATGGTCCTTACGGAGTCCCCAGCATCCTCTACGGACTAGGAGAAAAAGATTTACCGGTAGGTTTAAAATCTTATTTTCTCCCTGCAGATCACTGAAGCAGGACGCTGACATTGAGCGCTGACCCCCACATAACTCCAGTTATCCTCTGCGGTACCAGGGTGTTATAGACAGGGGGGGAGAGTGTAGTTGGTACTAATTAACCTATTAAGGTTAGTTAGTCAGCGCCGGGCTTTTATCATAACTGCCCACAGGGGCGTTGTTTTCCTGGCTTCTCATACTCTGTGACTCTCTGAAGGGACTCTGGGGGAAACTGTGTCTGACATTTTCCTGTATATGTGTGTAAGTGTATATATCCACATTACCATGTCTAAGGGCTCTGTGTCATGTGCTGCAGAGTGTGTATCTTCTCCTGAGGAGTCTATTCCATGTACTCAGGACTGCAATGTGCTTTCCCAACCTTCTGAATCCGAAGCCCCATGGGTGGATTCTTTAAGGGGAATGATATCCAAGATTTCATCAAGGATGTCACATAATGAGAAAGACGCAGTTTTTTTAGAAAATCTGAAGAGGGTTTGACGTATTCAGCTCTCACTACTACCCCTCCTACATACCCGAAAAAACGTAGACTTGCCCAGATAATGCAAGTTGACTCTGATACAGGGGACGGTGATGGGGATATGCAGGGGGGAGATGTATCCCTTGCTAAAGGGGTGCAGCTAATGATTGAAGCCATTAGGGATGTTTTACATATTTCTGAGAAGGTACCTGAACAAGTAGAGGAATCTTATTTTACAGAAAATAGGAAATCCTTGCTTACCTTCCCTGCTTCTAAGGAGTTAAACTCTTTATTTGAAAAATCCTGGGAAAACCCAGAGAAAAAAATCCCAGATCCCTAAAAGAATTTTCATTCTATCCTCTTCAGGGAATGGGAAAGCAAAGAAGTGGAAAAACCCACCTATAGTAGGTGGTTTTACCTGTCCCTGGTTCAACCGCCTTTAAAAGAGCTGTCTGACCGCAAGATTGAGACTATGCTCAAATCACTATACACTGCTACAGGCGTGGCTTTAAGGCCAACTATTGTGCGTGGATTTCTAAAGCCATATTAAAGTGGTCAGGCACATTACTAGAGGAATTAGATACTATGGATAGGAGTGACATTGACTTGTTTTTATGTCACATACAGGATTCTGCTGGCTTCATGGTGGAGGCCATGAAGTATCTTGGCATGCTAAATGCAAGTCTACTTCCATGGTGGTCTTGGCACGCAGAGGACTCTGGCTACGCCAGTAGACTGCGGATGCAGAATTCAAGAAAAGTGTGGAGAACCTACCCGTCACAGGTCAGGCTCTGTATGGGGACGCATTGGATACGTGGATCTCCACGGCAACTGCGGGTAAGTCAACCTTTCTCCCCTCCTTTCTCCTATGTCTACACTGCAGTCCTTTCGGACCGCATAATTAAAAAAAAAAATCCAAATCCCCTTCCAACTTCTTTAGGGGTGGTTGGGGAAAATCCAGAAAACCTGCATCAACGGGTTCTCGGGAACAGAAACCAGCCTGGAGATCGGGCAGGTGGGAGCGAGACTAAAAGATTTCAGTTGCATCTGGGCGTCATCATGCCTAGACCCCTGGGTGACAAACATTGTTACCCAGGGCTACAGACTGGAGTTTCAGGTACTCCCACCTCACAGATTCTTCAAATCAGGCTTACCAGTTTCGCTGACAGAAAGTGCTATCCTGCAGGAAGCCATTCGAAAATTGGTCCAAACAAGTGTTATAGTTCCAGTTCCACCTCACTTAAACGCAAGGATTATTACTCAAACCTGTTTGTGGTACCGAAACCGGACGATTTGGTAAGGCCGATATTAAACCTAAAGTCATTGAACCTCTACTTGAGGGAATTCAAATTCAAGATGGAGTCTCTGAGAGTGGTGATCTTAGGTCTGGAGGAGGGGGAATTCCTAGTATCCCTGGATATCAAGGATGCATACCTCCACATTCCGATCTGGCCGCCTCACCAGGCTTGTCTCAGATTTTGAAAAATATTTTTTATATATATGAAACACAATAAATTTCAATATAACATATAAATACCGGCCAGTATTATTTAAAAAACAATTATGTATTTATATTATACAATCTAAAACGGCAAAAACCACTTGATACTTTATGGTGCTGCCAATTTCAATACTCTATTAGCTACAGTACAGCTATAGTTTTAACTTGCATAAATATTCATCTATCCTCTATGGAAACAGATTAATGGGTATAGTATCCAGTTTTCTCTGACGTCCTAGTGGATGCTGGGAACTCCGAAAGGACCATGGGGAATAGCGGCTGCGCAGGAGACTGGGCACAACTAAAGAAAGCTTTTAGGTCACCTGGTGTGCACTGGCTCCTCCCACTATGACCCTCCTCCAAGCCTCAGTTAGATTTTGTGCCCGGCCGAGGTTGGATGCACACTAGGGGCTCTCCTGAGCTTCTAAAAAGAAAGTATATAATTAGGTTTTTTATTTTACAGTGAGACCTGCTGGCAACAGGCTCACTGCATCGAGGGACTAAGGGGAGAAGAAGCGAACCTACCTGCTTGCAGCTAGCTTGGGCTTCTTAGGCTACTGGACACCATTAGCTCCAGAGGGATCGACCGCATGGAACTGGCCTTGGTGTTCGGTCCCGGAGCCGCGCCGCCGTCCCCCTTACAGAGCCAGAAGCAAGAAGAGGTCCGGAAAATCGGCGGCAGAAGACATCAGTCTTCACCAAGGTCGCGCACAGCACTGCAGCTGTGCGCCATTGCTCCTCATACACACTTCACACTCCGGTCACTGAGGGTGCAGGGCGCTAGGGGGGGGCGCCCTGAGCAGCAATAAAAACACCTTGGCTGGCAAAAATACCACAATATATAGCCCCAGAGGCTATATATGTGATAATTACCCCTGCCAGAATCCATAAAAAAGCGGGAGAAAAGTCAGCGAAAAAGGTGCGGAGCTATCTCCTTCAGCACACTGGCGCCATTTCTCCCTCACAGCTCCGCTGGAAGGAAGCTCCCTGGCTCTCCCCTGCAGTCTACACTACAGAAAAGGGTAAAAAAGAGAGGGGGGGCACTAAATTTAGGCGCAGTATATATAACAGCAGCTATAGGGGACATAATTCAGTTAGTCCCTGCATTATATAGCGCTCTGGTGTGTGCTGGCATACTCTCACTCTGTCTCCCCAAAGGGCTTTTGTGGGTCCTGTCCTCTGTTAGAGCATTCCCTGTGTGTGTGCGGTGTGTCGGTACGGCTGTGTCGACATGTTTGATGAGGATAATGATGTGGAGGCGGAGCAGATGCCTATAGAAGGGATGTCACCCCCTGCGGGGCAGACACCTGAGTGGATGGACTTATGGAAGGAATTGCGTGCACGTGTCGACTCCTTACACAAAAAATTTGACGACATGCCAAATGCGGGACAGCCGACTTCTCAGCTCGTGCCTGTCCAGGCGTCTCAAAGGCCATCGGGGGCTCTAAAACGCCCGCTACCTCAGATGGCAGACGCGGATGTCGACACGGATACTGACACCAGTGTCGACGACGATTAGTCTAGTGTAATGTCCACTAAGGCCATTCATTGCATGATTGAAGCAATAAAAAAGGGTTACAAATTTCTGATCTAAACCCAGGTACCACTAAAAAGGGTATTATGTTTGGGGAGAAAAAACTACCCGTAGTTTTTCCCCCATCAGAAGAATTAAATGAAGTGTGTGAAGAAGCGTGGGCTTTCCCTGATAAAAGATTGGTAATCTCTAAGAAGTTACTAATGGCGTTCCCTTTCCCGCCAGAGGATAGGTCACGTTGGGAGACACCCCCTAGGGTGGATAAAGCGCTCACACGTTTGTCTAAAAAGGTGGCACTTCCGTCTCCGGATACGGCCGCCCTCAAGGAACCTGCTGATAGAAAGCAGGAGGCGATCCTGAAGTCTGTATATACACACTCAGGCATTATACTTAGACCAGCTATTGCGTCAGCATGGATGTGCAGTGCTGCCGCTGCGTGGTCAGATTCCCTGTCAGAAAATATTGACACCCTAGACAGGGACACTATTCTGCTAACCATAGAGCATATAAAAGACTCAGTCTTATACATGAGAGATGCACAGAGGGAGATCTGCCGGCTGGCATCTAAAATAAGTGCATTGTCCATTTCTGCTAGGAGAGGCTTATGGACTCGCCAGTGGACAGGGGATGCAGATTCAAAAAGGCACATGGAAGTTTTGCCTTATAAGGGTGAGGAGTTATTTGGGGATGGTCTCTCGGACCTAGTTTCCACAGCAACTGCTGGGAAGTCAGCATTTTTACCCCATGTTCCCTCACAGCCTCGGACTCAGAAAAACAGGCGTGGAAAAGGCGGGTCCTTTCTGTCCAGAGGCAGAGGTAGGGGAAAAAGGCTGCAACAAACAGCAGGTTCCCAGGAGCAAAAGTCCTCCCCCCGCTTCTTCCAAGTCCGCACCATGACGGTGGGGCTCCACAGGCGGAGCCAGGTACGGTGGGGGGCCGCCTCAAAAATGTCAGCGATCAGTGGGCTCGCTCACAGGTGGATCCCTGGATCCTGCAAATAGTATCTCAAGGGTACAAACTGGAATTCGAGGCGTCTCCACCCCACCGGTTCCTAAAATCTGCCTTGCCGATTACTCCTTCAGACAGGGAGGCTGTGCTAGCGGCAATTCACAAGCTGTATTCCCAGCAGGTGATAATCAAGGTGCCCCTACTTCAACAAGGACGGGGTTACTATTCCACACTGTTTGTGGTACCGAAACCGGACGGTTCGGTGAGACCCATTTTAAATTTGAAATCCTTGAACACATACATAAAAAAATTCAAGTTCAAGATGGAATCGCTCAGGGCGGTTATTGCAAGCCTGGACGAGGGGGATTACATGGTATCCCTGGACATCAAGGATGCTTACCTGCATGTCCCCATTTACTATCCTCACCAGGAGTACCTCAGATTTGTGGTACAGGATTGCCATTACCAATTCCAGACGCTGCCGTTTGGACTCTCCAGGGCACCGAGGGTGTTTACCAAGGTAATGGCGGAAATGATGATACTCCTTCGAAGAAAGGGAGTTTTAATTATCCCGTACTTGGACGATCTCCTAATAAAGGCGAGGTCCAAGGAGCAGTTGTTGGTGGGAGTAGCACTATCTCAGGAGGTGCTACACCAGCACGGTTGGATTCTGAATATTCCAAAATCACAGCTGGTTCCGACGACACGTCTACTGTTCCTGGGTATGATTCTGGATACAGTCCAGAAAAAAGTGTTTCTCCCGGAGGAGAAAGCCAAGGAGCTGTCAACTCTAGTCAGAGACCTCCTGAAACCAAAACAGGTATCGGTGCATCACTGCACGCGGGTCCTGGGAAAGATGGTGGCTTCTTACGAAGCAATTCCTTTCGGCAGGTTCCATGCCAGAATCTTTCAGTGGGACCTGTTGGACCAATGGTCCGGATCGCATCTTCAGATGCATCGCTTAATAACCCTGTCTCCAAGAACCAGAGTGTCTCTGCTGTGGTGGCTGCAGAGTGCTCATCTTCTAGAGGGCCGCAGATTCGGCATACAGGACTGGGTCCTGGTGACCACGGATGCCAGCCTTCGAGGCTGGGGGGCAGTCACACAGGGAAGAAACTTCCAAGGACTATGGTCGAGTCAGGAGACTTCCCTACACATAAATATTCTGGAACTAAGGGCCATTTACAATGCCCTAAGTCAGGCAAAATCCCTGCTTCTACACCAGCCGGTACTGATCCAGTCAGACAACATCACGGCAGTCGCCCATGTAAATCGACAGAGCGGCACAAGAAGCAGGATGGCAATGGCAGAAGCCACAAGGATTCTCCGATGGGCGGAAAATCACGTACTAGCACTGTCAGCAGTGTTCATTCCGGGAGTGGACAACTGGGAAGCAGACTTTCTCAGCAGGCACGACCTCCACCCGGGAGAGTGGGGACTTCATCCAGAAGTCTTCACGCTGATTGTAAATCGATGGGAACGGACACAGGTGGACATGATGGCGTCCCGCCTAAACAAAAAACTAGAGAGATATTGCGCCAGGTCAAGGGACCCTCAGGCGATAGCTGTGGACGCTCTAGTGACACCGTGGGTGTACCAGTCAGTTTATGTGTTCCCTCCTCTGCCTCTCATACCAAGGGTACTGAGAATAATAAGAAAACGAGGAGTAAGAACAATACTCGTGGTTCCGGATTGGCCAAGACGAGCGTGGTACCCGGAACTTCAAGAGATGATCTCAGAGGACCCATGGCCTCTGCCGCTCAGACAGGACCTGCTGCAGCAGGGGCCCTGTCTGTTCCAAGACTTACCGCAGCTGCGTTTGACGGCATGGCGGTTGAACGCCGGATCCTGAAGGAAAAGGGCATTCCGGAGGAAGTCATTCCTACACTGATTAAAGCCAGGAAAGATGTAACTGCAAAGCATTATCACCGCATATGGCGGAAATATGTTGCTTGGTGTGAGGCCAAAAAGGCCCCAACAGAGGAATTTCAACTAGGTCGATTTCTGCATTTCCTACAAGCAGGAGTGACTATGGGCCTGAAATTAGGCTCCATTAAGGTACAGATCTCGGCTCTGTCGATTTTCTTCCAGAAAGAACTAGCTTCACTACCTGAAGTTCAGACGTTTGTGAAAGGAGTGCTGCATATTCAGCCCCCGTTTGTGCCTCCAGTGGCACCTTGGGATCTCAACGTGGTGTTGAGTTTCTTAAAATCACATTGGTTTGAGCCACTTAAAACCGTGGATCTAAAATATCTCACGTGGAAAGTGGTCATGTTATTGGCCTTGGCTTCAGCCAGGCGTGTGTCAGAATTGGCAGCTTTGTCATGTAAAAGCCCTTATCTGATTTTCCATATGGATAGGGCGGAATTGAGGACTCGTCCCCAGTTTCTCCCTAAGGTGGTATCAGCTTTTCACTTGAACCAACCTATTGTGGTGCCTGCGGCTACTAGGGACTTGGAGGATTCCAAGTTACTGGACGTAGTCAGGGCCTTGAAAATTTATGTTTCCAGGACGGCTAGAGTCCGGAAAACTGACTCGCTATTTATCCTGTATGCACCCAACAAACTGGGTGCTCCTGCTTCTAAGCAGACTATTGCTCGCTGGATTTGTAGCACAATTCAGCTGGCGCATTCTGCGGCTGGACTGCCGCATCCTAAATCAGTAAAAGCCCATTCCACAAGGAAGGTGGGCTCATCTTGGGCGGCTGCCCGAGGGGTCTCGGCTTTACAACTTTGCCGAGCTGCTACTTGGTCAGGGGCAAACACGTTGACAAAATTCTACAAATTTGATACCCTGGCTGAGGAGGACCTTGAGTTCTCTCATTCGGTGCTGCAGAGTCATCCGCACTCTCCCGCCCGTTTGGGAGCTTTGGTATAATCCCCATGGTCCTTTCGGAGTTCCCAGCATCCACTAGGACGTCAGAGAAATAAGATTTTACTCACCGGTAAATCTATTTCTCGTAGTCCGTAGTGGATGCTGGGCGCCCATCCCAAGTGCGGATTGTCTGCAATACTTGTACATAGTTATTGTTAACTAAAGGGTTATTGTTGAGCCATCTGTTGAGAGGCTCAGTTGTTTTCATACTGTTAAACTGGGTATAGTATCACGAGTTATACGGTGTGATTGGTGTGGCTGGTAGGAGTCTTACCCGGGATTCAAAATCCTTCCTTATTATGTCAGCTCGTCCGGGCACAGTGTCCTAACTGAGGCTTGGAGGAGGGTCATAGTGGGAGGAGCCAGTGCACACCAGGTGACCTAAAAGCTTTCTTTAGTTGTGCCCAGTCTCCTGCGGAGCCGCTATTCCCCATGGTCCTTTCGGAGTTCCCAGCATCCACTACGGACTACGAGAAATAGATTTACCGGTGAGTAAAATTTTATTTTAACTTGCATAAATATTCATCTATCCTCTATGGCAGGGGTGGGGAACCTCCGGCCCACGGGCCGTATACGGCCCGCGAAGCCGTTTGGTCCGGCCCACCAGCTTGTGTCAGTGAGACACGCTGCCGCTCAGTCCGGCGGCAGCGTGTCTCAGCTGTCAGAACAGGGAGGAGAGCGCGGCTGTCGGGTGGGAGCGGCGGCGTGTAGTACTTCATACCAGCCGCCGGACCGTGAGCCAATCAGAACTCGCGGACCGGCAGCCAATCAGGAGCCGCGGCTGCCGGTCCGCGAGCTCTGATTGGCTCACGAAACGGCGGCTGGCTTCAAGTCCTACACGCCGCCGCCCAACATATCCGCGCTCTCCTCCGTGTCCCGCCGAAAGGAGCAAGGTAAGCAGCACGGAGGGGAGGGGGGCATCTGTATACCTGGCACTGTGGGGGCATCTGTATACCTGGCACTGTGGGGGCATCTGTATACCTGGCACTGTGGGGGCATCTGTATACCTGGCACTGTGGGGGCATCTGTATACCTGGCACTGTGAGGGGCATCTGTATACCTGGCACTGTGAGGGGCATCTGTGTACCTGGCACTGTGAGGGGCATCTGTGTACCTGGCACTGTGATCGGCATCTGTGTACCTGGCACTGTGAGGGGCATCTGTGTACCTGGCACTGTGAGGGGCATCTGTGTACCTGGCACTGTGGGGGCATCTGTGTACCTGGCACTGTGGGGGCATCTGTGTACCTGGCACTGTGGGGGCATCTGTGTACCTGGCACTGTGGGGGCATTTGTATACCTGGCACTGTGAGGGGCATTTGTATACCTGGCACTGTGAGGGGCATCTGTATACCTGGCACTGTGGGGGGCATCTGTATACCTGGCACTGTGAGGGGCATTTGTATACCTGGCACTGTGAGGGGCATTTGTATACCTGGCACTGTGGGGGCAATTGTGGATCTGGCACCGCACTATTGGGGCCATATGTGTATCACAGTACAGCTATAGTTTTAACTTGCATAAATATTCATCTATCCTCTATGGAAACAGATTAATGGGTATAGTATCCAGTTTTAACTTGCATAAATATTCATCTATCCTCTATGGAGACAAATTAACGGGTATAATATCCAGATTGGAGTCCCACTGTGATTATTTCCAGCACAGTTCTTTTGGGTACAACATGCAAGTGTACCATTCAAATCAAACGGTATTAGGCAGTCCTGTAAGCATGCCAAAGGAATAGAAAGATATTATAGCGTATATACGCTATAATATCTTGCTATTCCTTTGGCATGCTTACAGGACTGCCTAATACCGTTTGTTTTGAATGGTACACTTGCATGTTGTACCCAAAAGAACTGTGCTGGAAATAATCACAGTGGGTCTCCAATCTGGATATTATACCCGTTAATTTGTCTACATAGAGGATAGATGAATATTTATGCAAGTTAAAACTGGATACTATACCCATTAATCTGTTTCCATAGAGGATAGATGAATATTTATGCAAGTTAAAACTATAGCTGTACTGTAGCTAATAGAGTATTGAAATTGGCAGCACCATAAAGTATCAAGTGGTTTTTGCTGTTTTAGATTGTATAATATAAATACATAATTGTTTTTTAAACAATACTGGCCGGTATTTATATGTGATATTGAAATTTATTGTGTTTCTCATATATATATATATATATATATATATATATATATATATATATATATATATATATATATATATATATATATATATATATATATATATATATATAATATAATCTTTTTCAAAGTAAGAAGCGCTGTCTCATTCCTTCTTTTTTTGCTTTTAAATTTGGGGTATTTGGAACTTAATCCCCGAGACTAGCTGCTAATTACTTTGAGGAGAGTGGCGCCAGGTGTATGTATTTTTGTAGAGATTGTCTCAGATTTGCGCTGCTGGATTGTCACTATCAGTTCCAGGTACTGCCTTTTGGCCTCTCCACAGCACCGAGAGTGTTCACCAAGGTCATGGCAGAGATGATGCTACTCCTCCACAGGCAAGGAGTGAACATTATTCCATATCTGGACGATCTGCTGATAAAAGCATCTTCCAGGGAGAGGTTGTTGCAGAGTATTGCCCTCTCAACTCGACTACTCCAGGATCATGGATGGATCCTGAACCTTCCAAAGTCACATTTGGAGCCAACAAGGAGACTGCCCTTCCTGGGGATGATACTCTACACGGAAGTGCAGAGGGTGTTTCTACCGGTAGAGAAAGAGTTAGTGATCCAATCAATGGTACGGGATGTCCTGAAGCCAGCCCGGGTATCGGTTCATTAGTGCATTTGCCTTCTGGGAAGAATCCATGCGCGGTCCTTCCAACTGGATCTCCTAGACAAATGGTCGGGATCACATTTTCACATGCACCAGTGGATACGCCTGTCGCCGAAAGCCAGAATTTCACTCCTCTGGTGTCTGCAACCTTCTCACCTACTGGAGGGCCGCAGGTTCGGGATTCAGAATTGGATCCTTCTAACCACGGATGCAGAGGTTGGGGCGCAGTCACCCAAGGGGAAAACTTCCAAGGAAAGTGGTCAAGTCTGGAATCCATCCTTCTGATAAACATTCTGGAACTAAGGGCCATATACAATGGCT
This sequence comes from Pseudophryne corroboree, assembly GCF_028390025.1. Lineage (NCBI taxonomy): Eukaryota > Metazoa > Chordata > Amphibia > Anura > Myobatrachidae > Pseudophryne > Pseudophryne corroboree. The sequence goes on from NC_086449.1 coordinate 507,370,500, forward strand.
TTCTACAAGCGGCACATCTTCTGCAAGATCAGGCCATTCAGGTTCAGTCGGACAATGTAACGGCAGTGTCCTACATAAACCGACAGGGCGGAACGAAGAGCAGAGCGGCAATGTCAGAGGTAACAAGAATCCTCCTCTGGGCAGAAAAGCACGCGGTGGAGCTATCAGCAATCTTCATTCTGGGAGTGGACAACTGGGAAGCGGACTTCCTCAGCAGACACTATCTCCATCCAGGAGAATGGGCCCTCCACACGGAGGTGTTTGCAGATGTGACAAGCCGATGGGGCGTACCTCAGGTAGACATGATGGCCTCTCATCTCAATAAGAAGCTTCGCAGGTACTGTTCCAGGTCGAGAGACCCACAGGCAGTGGCGGTGGACGCACTGGTAACTCCGTGGGTGTTCCAGTAAGTGTATGTGTACCCATCCACTTCCACTCATCCCAAGGAATATCAAACTAATAAAAAGAACAAGAATTCAGGCGATCCTCATTGCTCCGGACTGGCCAAGGAGGGCTTGATACGTGGATCTTCTGGAATTACTGCTGGAGGATAGGTCCTCTTCGCGCGGACCTTCTGCAACAGGGGCCGTTTGCCTATCCATACTTACCGCGGCTACGTTTGACGGCATGGAGGTTGAGTGCCAGATCTTAGCTCAGAAGGGTATTCCGAAAAAGGTAATTCCTACGCTAATGCAAGCTAGGAAGGTGGTTACATCTAAACATTACCATCGGATATGGAAAAAGTATGTGTCTTGGTGTGAATCCAAGAAGCTTCCAATGGTGGAGTTTCAACTGGGGCGGTTTCTCCTCTTACTGCAAGCAGGTGTGGATCTGTGCCTACGCTTGGGCTCCTTAAAAGTCCAGATTTTGGCCTTGTCCATTTTCTTCCAGAAACAATTGGCTGTCCTCCCTGAGGTTCGGACATTCTTGAAAGGGGTTCTGCACATCCAACCACCTTTTGTGCCTCCTACGGCACCTTGGGATCTTAATGTGTTCCTGCAATCGGATTGGTTCGAACCTTTGCAGGAGGTTGCCGTCAAGTTTCTTACTTGGAAGGTGGTCACACTGTTGGCATCTGCTAGACGTGTGTCAGAATTGGAGGCATTGTCATGCAAGAGCCCCTACTTGATTTTCCATGAAGATAGAGCTGAGCTTAGAACGCGCCAGCAATTTCTTCCAAAGGTTGTGTCGGCTTTTCATATCAACCAACCTATTGTGGTGCCAGTGGCTACTGACTCCTCAATTACCTCAAAGTCCTTGGATGTTGTGATGGCTTTGAAAATTTATGTGAAGAGAACTTCTCGTCACAGAAAGTCGGACGCTTTATGTGTCCTTTATGATCCCAACAAGGTTGGGAGTCCTGCTTCTAAGCAGACTATTTCTCGCTGGAGCAGGTTTACTATCCAACATGCTTATTGGACGGCAGGCTTTCCGTGTCCAAAATCTGTAAAGGCCCACTCTTTTCGTAAAGTGGGTTCTTCCTGGGTGTCTGCCCGGGGGGTCTCGGCTTTACAGCTTTGCCGAGCAGCTACTTGGTGTGGGTCGAACATGTTTGCGAAGTTCTACAAGTTCGATACTTTGACCAAACTTTAGGTCCTCAGAGGCCAATCTGTTCTGCAGGAACCTCTGCACTCTCCCTCCCGTACTGGGAGCTTTTGTACATCCCCATGGTACTAAATGGACCCCAGCATCCTCTAGGACGTAAGAGAAAATAGGATTTTAATTACCTACCGGTAAATCCTTTTCTTGTACTCCGTAGAGGATGTTGGGTGCCCGCCCAGTGCTTCGTATTCCGGCATTGTTACTTGGTTCAGTATTTGTTGTTTCAGCCGTTGCTGAATTGTTCCAAGCTGATGTGAATCTCGTCACTTTCTGTGTATTTCCTTCTCTCGAAGTATGTCCGTCTCCTCGGGCACAGTTTCTACACACTGTCTGGTAGGAGGGGCATAGAGGGAGGGGCCAGCCCACACTATTAAACTTTTAAAGTGCCAGTGGCTCCAAAATAACCCATCTATACCCCATGGTACTAAATGGACCCCAGCATCCTCTGCGGACTACGAGAAAAGGATTTACGGGTAGGTAATTTAAAATCCTATTATAATTGGCAAAGCCATTTTGTAGGCATATCACTATTAATGTACCACTTTTTTAGTGTTATTCCTAGTGAATTGAATGGCATTATTTTCATGCATATTGGCAAAGCCCGCAAAATCACTCGCAAAGTGGGGAATTTGATTCTTATTGATGTGCATCGGGTAATCTTTGGCTGTGCGAATTCCATAGAACTACTGTAGCTCAACATTCCTAATTTTCCTGTGGACCACCATGGTGTGCGAGGGAAAAGTGGTTAACTGGTGGCTGCAAGGTACCTGCAGCACTATTTTCATTAGAGCATCTAACTATCTAGAATATGGAGGGATTTTTATAATGATAATAGTGATCAGTACAGTGGTTTGAAAACCAAAGTATTTGTAAATTTGTCACACACACAATACATTTTTTTTTCTTTTTCAAAAACTGTTTTATTATAGTTTTTTGTCAGGTTGAATGAGTACCTATACATAATGATAGTTTTAACAGTAAATAAAGGAGATCATAACAGACATAAACGAATACTCAGTGAGATTGGGCCACAACTGGCCAATAACAATAGTGTACAACTAGGGCTGTCTTGGCGAAGACCAGCACAATACTAAATTGAAAAAGGGGATGGGGAGAGGGATTGGGGAGGGGGGAGGGGGGGGGGGGGGAGATGGCGCTACCAGAGTATGTGTGCACGGTGAGTAATATCATAACGAAGATAGCAACATGTGCATTAATAAAACATATTGAAGGCAAAAAAATGTACACAAGCATCTGTAATACGGGAGTCGGTCTGAAACCAGAAAGTAAGTGGAAGGAAAGAGAAAAGAGGACGCTCTGGAGGGGAATCAATACAATTTTACCTAAGTTTAAGTGACATTGCATTTCTCCTGTGATAGGATTGTGGGCGGCAAAGATCCGCTGGGGAGGGAGAGAGAGATAGATAAATATTGAAGAGGGATAGAGGAGATAGAGGGGAGACATGAGGGGGGCTGAAGCTCTGAAATTATCTGGCTATTGTCCAGGAAGTGTTTTCAAAGGACTGAGTAAACGTGGCGTAGGTCGGGGGGTCTAAGGTGGTGATATAGGGGTCCCATTTCCTATGATAGCTCACAAGACCTGGGTGGTCAGGGAGCTGCACGGTCCTACATAGTGATGGGGCAGAGCTAACAATCCAGTGTTTCAGGATTGTCTTTTTCGCAACCGTGAAGAGCATAGTGATCATGGGGAACAAGGGTTTGAGGCCCTTGACGTCATGCCATATTTTGAAGTTTATGCAGAGACACGCCAGGGGGTCGGGTTTCAGGGAAAGCGAGAAGTGGCTGTTAATAAACCCAAAAAGCTTATTCCAGAAACGCCTAATCTTGGTACAATTCCAGAGACAGTGAAAGAAATCCGCTCTTGCTCCCTTGCATTTTGGGCATCTGTCAGAGACAGTTGGGTCGATGTAGGATTGGGTACAGGGAGGGAGGTAGGCTCTATGTATGGATTTGAGATGTACCTCTTGCAGGTAGGCTGATCCCAGGGTGGACATGGTAGAGAGAAAATGTTGGGTGACAATTTCATATGGAGGCATTTCAGGAATATCTGTCTTCCAGGAGGCAGTCAATTTTTGTATGTAAGGCGTGGCGGGGTCATTTACTATAAGAGTGTATATGTTTTTCAGTTTATAGGGGTGAGATTCCCAGTATCTGAGGACTTTTGCTAAGGGGGAAGTAGGGATAGGGATATATGACTCGAGAGGTAAGGAAGAGATATAATGTCTAGTTTGTAGGAACATGAAGAAGTGTGAAGAGGGGAGGGAGTACCTGTCTCTCAGTGTGGTAAATTGTGAAGTGTGGCCCCCAGGGTCAAATACCTGGGTGGCTGTACATAGTCCCATCTCCCTCCAGCGGGTGAAAAGAGAGTTGTGAAGAGATGGGGTGAATGAAGGGTTTCCCCATAGGGTTACATATGGAGAGGCTGTATGGTCGCTGCGCAGTTTTTTGTGAAGTTTCACCCAGCTAAGGTAGGTGTCTTTGAAGAGAGGGTGTTCCATTATGGAGGGTGGGATACAGGGTCGTTTAGAGTGTAGTAGAGCACAAGGGGAGAAGGGGTGGAAGATGGCAGAGTCCAGGGCTAAATAAGTATATGTGCTTCGTCCGAATAGCCAGTCTGCAGCGTACCGGAGAAACACCACTAAGGAATATGAGAGGAGGTCGGGGACGCCCGCTCCTCCCACGGCTCGATCCATCACAAGTTTAAGGAAAGCAATTTTAGGTTTCTTCCCTTGCCACAGAAAGTGAGTCATCGCCTTCCGCAATCTGTACCCGTCTGTATCCCGTAAGCGTATCGGGAGGGATTGGATGATGTAGAATATTTTCGGGAATATAACAGATTTAAGGACTGCGACTCTGCCCAACAGTGAGAGGGGCAAGTTAAGCCATCCCTCTAATCTGGTAAGTGTATCTTTAATGACTGTGGAGAAGTTGAGATCGTAGATCTTAGATATATCACAGGGTATGTTAACACCTAGGTATTTAAAATGTGACTGAGTAATCTTGAATGGGGTGGTAAGTGTGAGGGAGGAGAGGTCTGGAAGGGGGATGTTGATTGGTAGCATTTCAGATTTAGTGACATTGATTCTGTAGCCTGTCGTCTTCCCGAAATCTGAGATCAGGTGCATAATTTCAGGTATGGAGGAGAGCGGTTTAGAGATGAATAGCAGCATGTCGTCTGCAAAGAGACCGACCTTTAGTTCAATGTCACCAATATGAATGCCGTTATAAGATTTAGACTGCCTGAGGGCCAGGGCTAGGGGTTCTAGTGCAATGGCGAAGAGGAGGGGAGAGAGAGGGCAACCCTGTCTCGTGCCCCTTCCTATGGGGAAGGCATCAGAGAGAAACCCATTGCAAGAGACATATGAGGTGGGATTAGAGTAAAGGACCTTGATTGCTTGGATAAAGGAGTCTGGGAAGAGGAATTGACGCATGGTGGAATAAAGGTGAGGCCATTCAACGAGATCAAAGGCCTTTTCGGCATCCAGGGAGAGTATGGCATACCCTTCGGGAGACGCATGCTTGTTGCAAGTATGGAGGGCTGCGATCACTTTTCGTACATTTACTACAGAGTGTCTGCCCGTTATGAAACCAGTCTGGTCTGGGTGGATGATGTGGGGAAGTAGTACCTTGAGGCGTTCCGCTAGTATCTTTGCCAGGAGTTTGTAGTCGAGGTTTAGTAGTGATATTGGGCGATAGGAGCCCGGGAGCGAAAGGTCTCTGCCTGGTTTAGGGAGGACTTTGATAACGGCCGAGTTAAAATGTGGGGGAGGGGAGTTCGATGTTAATATTGAGTTGAAAACCGCAACAAGGATAGGGCTGAGGCGGGTTTGCAGCAGCTTGTAAAAGTCACCGCTATAACCATCAGGGCCTGGAGCCTTGTTGAGTTTTAATTGCTTAATCGCTTTTTGGACCTCAATGGAGGTGATAGGGGCTTGGAGTGTTGAGATCATGTCAGTCCCGAGGGTGGGGCGGGGGAGGCTGTCCCAAAAAGAGGGTAGGGATCGGGTATCCGTGGTGGAAAGAAGAGTAGAGGATGCGTCGGCGGGGGTGGGGGAGTACAACTGTTTATAAAAATTTTGCATGATGTGAGCTATTTGTTTGTTGGTTGTGGTTAACGAACCCTGGGGATTGCGTAGGGGGTGCACTGTGGATGGGGAGTAGGTTCCTCTTAGTAAGTTAGAGAGCAGACGTCCCGTTTTATTTCCGAATTTGTGAAACTTGTGATGGATCGAGAAGAGATATTTGTCACCCGTTTCGGTCAGGTATTCCGCGAAATTAGTTTTGGACAAAAGATAGGCTTGTTTTGTAGAGGGAGATGGAGACAATTTGTAGGTTTGGAATGCCGCAGACAAAGCATCCTGCAGTGAGAGGTAGCGGGTTGAGTATCGTTTGTTAGAGGCTGCGGTGAACGAGATAATCGCCCCCCGGGGCACAGCCTTTGCCGACATCCAGAATAAAGAAGGGTCGGTTTCAATGTGCTCAGAGTTAGACGCGCTAAAGTCATCCCACGCAGCCTCCAACATGGTTTTAAACGTGGAGGAGCGGTTGAGTCTGGAGGGAAACTTCCATAGTTTAGGGGAGTTCTGCTCATCAGGGAAGTGAATTGTGGTGGAGACCAATGCGTGGTCAGAGAGAGAGATGGGAGCTATGTTGCAATCGGTGATGAGGGGGAACAGAGCATGGGAGACAAAGAGGTAGTCTATGCGGGAAAGGGTGCCATGGGCCGCTGAGAGACAGGTGTAATCCCTATCGGTGGGGTGTAAGGCTCGCCATAAGTCTACAACCTGCAGTGTTTTTGAGAAGAAAGGAACGCCTATTTTAGGGAGGGATTGTGGGGTACCGCGTGACATGGATTTATCTAACAAAGCTGAGGAGACCAGGTTAAAATCTCCCCCAATTATTAAATTATCGCCCATGAAGGGGGTCAGGAGAGTCATCAATTGTCGAAAGTAGGTCCTAGAATATGGGCTGGGGGCATAGATATTGGCTAGTGTGAGTTGTTTGCCCAGTATTGTGGCAGACGTTATAACGTATCGGCCTTTGGGATCAGGGGTATTGTGTGTAATCTCAAAGGGGAGAGAGCGTCGGATTAAAGTAACTACCCCACGGGCTCTGGAATTGTAAGAGGACGAGGCCATAACAGACCACCCAAACATGCCCAGCTTAGCAGTTTCCACAGTGGTCAGGTGCGTTTCTTGAAGGAATGCAACATCTACTCCGCTCTTCTGTATAAACAACAGAAGTTTTCTCCTCTTGGCCGGGGAGTTAATGCCTCCAACATTCCAAGTGGCGCAGCGTAGATCAGGCATGATTCAAGGAACTAGTGGGAAATGTAAGTAGGCCGCCATAACATAGAGCCAGCATGTTCCATCCTCATCATGAATATCTGGAGAGCATTGGACAGCGCATAAGGAGAGAGGGGAAGAGAAGGGAGGGAGATTGGAAATGGAAAAGAAGGGGGGAATAGACACCAATGAGAGAGAAAATCGGCACTCCAAGTGAAGTGCCGATAGACTTCCTAGACTTATAAAAAGCATCAGAAAAACATTATTACGAAACATCCGGGGGGAGAGTAGGCGCCCCAATCCTCTCCCTCGGGCACTTGAGAAAGATAACTGAGGCTCGGAGGCCTCCACACTAATAACTGTAACAAATACAACGAAAGAAATAAGTATCGATATGAATTCCGTTACATAACATCTTGCTTCAGTATGAAGGTTGAGCTTACACAAAAGAAAATAAGCAGAAAAGGTATTGTGAAGATGTTCATATCTTTGCAGAGTAATAAGGGTAAGCTGTGATAATCCGAGAGAACATCTAGCATGCAGGTAATAACTTCAGCATATAGAGAGTAGTCAGAGGGTTTCTTTTACGTCAATCCGCAATGTCATTTATATCCGAAACTGTCGCATGAGCAAGTTCTTGAAGAAACGCCATAGCATCAGAGGGATTGGAAAAATCCTTAAAAGAAGTACCATCATATATGCGTAGCCTTGCAGGGTACAAATGGCCAAATTTGCGCCCTTCCGCTACGAGGCAGGAGCAAACAGGGGAAAAGGATTTTCTGGCTCTAGATAGCTCGGCAGAGTAGTCCTGAAATATATGAAGTTTGTGACCTTCCCTGGATAGTGATTTCGTCTTGCGGGATGCTGACCAGATTTCTGTTTTGTGTAAATAGTTTAAACAGCGGAACAGGGTAACACGTGGTCTCGGCCTGTTAGGGGACGGTGTCGGTCCTACCCTATGGACCCTCTCGATAACCATGTCTTGGCAAACCGCTTCTATGCCTAGGAGCGAGGGGAGGGTGTTGCGGACAAAATGGGACAAAGCAGTCCCCTTGATAGATTCAGGGAGGCCGACCAATCTAATGTTACGACGCGAGCGATTTTCTAAATCGTCGATCTTGTTCCAAAGCTGATAATTTTCATTGGTAAGGCGTTTAACTGAATGGTGTAGGTCTTCAACCTCATGGGAGACTCCAGCAATGCATTGCTCTGTTTCAGATACCCTGTGTGTGAGTTGCTGCAGCTGGCCTGTTATATCAGCCACTGCTTTAGATAATAGTGGGGACATTGTGGCTGTAATGGCGTCTACCACATCTTTATATGTAACTGGGGCATCAGAGCCCAGACTCACATGACCGCTTGTGGAGTATCCCTCTGCTGCGGGCTTCTTATGTAGAGGGAGAGCGCTCTCTGCAGCGGTGTCTCGTTTCATGTTCTCCGCAGCGCGCCTTTTCTCCTGGCGTGGAGGCTGAGGCGGCTGCGGCGAAGACAGTGCGGGCGGCGTCTGCGGTGCGGCGGACCGATCCATCCGGATCGTAGGTGAAGCCGGAGGTAGTGTGGAGTACCCCGGGGTCAAATGGAGGCTTGAGAGCCTTGTAAAAGGTATGTGCCGTGGGGTGAGAGACGGAGCTCAGACACGGAGCTCCTCACTCCATGAAGCCGGAACCGGAAGTCCACACACACACTACATTTAAAAGTGCATTGCATTGTTTCTGCTATTAGGATGAATTAAACACACATAGGGAGAAATTCAATTGTTTCCCTCCACAGCCGGCACTAGATGTAGCCCAACTGAGCAATTCGATTGCTGCTTCGTTCGGGTACGTTGATTCGTGTGGAGATAGATTTCAGTTTGCAGCCTCCCATGCTGGCGAGCTGTAATGTGCGCAAAAGTGACGTAGTCAGATTTAGTGGCGTTACCTGGTACGATAAACGGCATCAATTGACTATCGCCCCTCCACCTCCCGTCACTTTAGTTGGTAAATTGTGCAGCGCTAACAATTGAATTTCCCCTTTTATGTTAATATTTTGTTGTAATAGATTAAGTGCTGACTTAAGCTAGGTACACACTATACAATTTTTGGGCTGATTTGCCAATAATTGGGACATCGGCCTGATTTATTGTATAGTGTATATGAACGATTGTGTCGGCATTTCGCCGATAAGTCGGGAAAATTTTGCACACAGCTGCTTGCAGACGGACGAGAGTAGCACTGCAGGAGGTTGCCTCACAGCCGCCAGACCTCACGGCAGTGTCCACCCGGCTCCAGCAAGCGTGACCTCACTTGCTGGAGCCAGGTGGACGCTGCCATGAGAGGCGCGGCTGTTAGACATCCTGCTGCAGCGCTGTGCTGTAGCGCTGCTCTCCCCTGTATGCCCGTGGCTGTCCCCCGTCTCCCCACGGCTTCCCTCCTCTGGGTCCCACATCTCAGTCCGACATTTTTTTTATGTCGGACTGAGATGGTCGGAAATGGGGACAGTTCCTGTCGAGTTTGGCCCCGATTCACGTACTATTCGACAAGTCGAATTCCACGACTTGTCGAATAAATACTGATGGGATTGAATAGGTCGAATCACGATTCTACCTTAAAAAGTTGAAAACTGCCGTAATTTCGACCCTAATTGAATATACCCCTAAATTAGTGATGAGCGGGTTCGGTTCCTCGGAAACCGACTCCCCCCCCCCCTCCCGATATTCACCCATTTTACACGGGTCCGAGGCATACTCTGATTCTCCCGTATGGCTCGGTTAATCCGAGCGCGCCCGAACGTCATCATCCCGCTGTCGGATTCTCGCGAGATTCGGATTCTATATAAGGAGCCGCGCGTCGCCGCCATTTTCACTCGTACATTGGAAATGTTAGGGAGAGGACGTGGCTGGCGTCCTCTCCGTTTATTAATGTTGCTGCAAATATTTGTGCTTATTGCTTAATTGTGGGGACTGGGGAGCAGCTGTATTATATAGCAGGAGTACAGTGCAGAGTTTTGCTGATCAGTGACCACCAGTATTATACGCTGTCTGCCTGAAAAACGCTCCATATCTGTGCTCAGTGTGCTGCATATATCTGTGCTCACACTGCTTGATTGTGGGGACTGGGGACCAGCAGTATTATATAGGAGTAGTACAGTGCAGAGTTTTCATGACCAGTGACCACCAGTATTATACGTTGTCTGCCTGAAAAACGCTCCATATCTGTGCTCAGTGTGCTGCATATATCTGTTCTTTCACCTCTTTATTGTGGGGACTGGGGACCAGCAGTATTATATAGGAGGAGTACAGTGCAGAGTTTTGCTGACAGTGACCACCAGTATATATAGCAGTACGGTATAGAAGGCCACTGCTCTACCTACCTCTGTGTCGTCAAGTATACTATCCATCTAGATTCTATACCTGTGGTGCATTTTAGTTTTGCAGTTTGCTGACAGTGACCACCAGTATATATAGCAGTACGGTACGGAAGGCCACTGCTCTACCTACCTCTGTGTCGTCAAGTATACTATCCATCTAGATTCTATACCTGTGATGCATTTTAGTTTTGCAGTTTGCTGACTGACCACCAGTATATATAGCAGTACGGTACGGAAGGCCACTGCTCTACCTACCTCTGTGTCATCAAGTATACTATCCATCTAGATTCTATACCTGTGGTGCATTTCAGTTGTGCGCAGTATATATAGTAGTAGGCCTTTGCTATTGATACTGGCATATAATTCCACACATTAAAAAATGGAGAACAAAAATGTGGAGGTTAAAATAGGGAAAGATCAAGATCCACTTCCACCTTGTGCTGAAGCTGCTGCCACTAGTCCTGGCCGAGACGATGAAATGCCATCAACGTCATCTGCCAAGGCCGATGCCTAATGTCATAGTAGAGAGGATGTAAAATCCAAAAAACAAAAGTTCAGTAAAATGACCCAAAAATCAAAATTGAAAGCGTCTGATGAGAAGCGTAAACTTGCCAATATGCCATTTACGACACGGAGTGGCAAGGAACGGCTGAAGCCCTGGCCTATGTTCATGGCTAGTGGTTCAGATTCACATGAGGATGGAAGCACTCATCCTCTCGCTAGAAAAATGAAAAGACTTAAGCTGGCAAAAGCACAGAAAAGAACTGTGCGTTCTTCTAAATCACAAATCCCCAAGGAGAGTCCAATTGTGTCGGTTGCGATGCCTTACCTTCCCAACACTGGACGGGAAGAGCTTGCGCCTTCCACCATTTGCACGCCCCCTGCAAGTGCTGGAAGGAGCACCCGCAGTCTAGTTCCTGATAATCAAATTGAAGATGTCACTGTTGAAGTACACCAGGATGAGGATATGGGTGTTGCTGGCGCTGGGGATGAAATTGACAAGGAGGATTCTGATGGTGAGGTGGTTTGTTTAAGTCAGGCACCCGGGGAGACACCTGTTGTCCGTTGGACGAATATGGCCATTGACATGCCTGGTCAAAAATACAAAAAAATCACCTCTTCGGTGTGGAATTATTTCAACACAAATGCGGACAACAGGTGTCAAGCCGTGTGTTCCCTTTGTCAAGCTGTAATAAGTAGGGGTAAGGACGTTAACCACCTAGGAACATCCTCCCTTATACGTCACCTGGACCGCATTCATCAGAAGTCAGTGACAAGTTCAAAAACTTTGGATGACAGCGGAAGCAGTCCACTGACCACTAAATCCCTTCCTCTTGTAACCAAGCTCCTGCAAACCACACCACCAACTCCCTCAGTGTCAATTTCCACCTTACACAGGAAAGCCAATAGTACTGCAGGCCATGTCACTGGCAAGTCTGACGAGTCCTCTCCTGCCTGGGATTCCTCCGATGCATCCTCCTTCACATTCTCCCGCAACTGGGGGTGCGAGGAAAAGGCTAAGAATTCCGAGCCCACCCGCTGGCGGTGATGCAGGGCAGTCTGGAGCGAGTGCTGACATCTGGTCCGGACTGAAGGACCTGCCAACGATTATACTGTCACTGCATATGATTCTGTCACCATTGAAAGAATGGTGGAGGATTATATGAGTGACCGCATCCAAGTAGGCACGTCAGACAGTCAGTACGTATACTGGCAGGAAAAAGGCAATTTGGAGGCCCTTGCACAAACTGGCTTTATTCTACCTAAGCTGCCCTCCCTCCAGTGTGTACTCCGAAAGAGTGTTTAGTGCAGCCGCTCACCTTGTCAGCAATTGGCGTATACGAGGTTACTTCCAGAAAATGTGGAGAAGATGATGTTCATCAAAATTAATTATAATCAATTCCTCCGTGGAGACATTCACCAGCAATTGCCTCCAGAAAGTACACAGGGATCTGAGATGGTGGATTCCAGTGGGGACGAATTAATAATCTGTGAGGAGGGGGATGTACACAGTGAAAGGGGTGAGGAATCGGAGGATGATGATGAAGTGGACATCTTGCCTCTGTAGAGCCAGTTTGTGCAAGGAGAGATTGATTGCTTCTTTTTTGGTGGGGGCCCAAACCAACCAGTCATTTCAGTCACAGTCGTGTGGCAGACCCTGTCGCTGAAATGATGGGTTTGTTAAAGTGTGCATGTCCTGTTTATACAACATAAGGGTGCGTGGGAGGGCCCAAGGACAATTCCATCTTGCACCTCTTTTTTCTTTCATTTTTTTTGCATCATGTGCTGTTTGGGGACGTTTTTTTTAAGTGCCATCCTGTCTGACACTGCAGTGTCACTCCTAGATGGGCCAGGTATTTGTGTCGGCCACTTGTGTCGCTTAGCTTATTCACACAGCGACCTTGGTGCGCCTCTTTTTTTCTTTGCGTCATGTGCTGTTTGGGGAGTATTTTTTGAAGTGCCATCCTGCCTGACACTGCAGTGCCACTCCTAGATGGGCCAGGTGTATGTGTCGGCCACTTGTGTCGCTTAGCTTAGCCATCCAGCAAATTCGGTGCAAATTTTAGGACTAAAAATAATATTGTGAGGTGTTCAGAATAGACTGAAAATGAGTGTAAATTATGGTTATTGAGGTTAATAATACTATGGGGTCAAAATGACCCCCAAATTCTATGATTTAAGCTGTTTTTGAGGGGTTTTTGTAAAAAAACACCCGAATCCAAAACGAACCCGACAAAAAAATTTCCCGGAGGTATTGGCAAAACGCGCCCGAATCCAAAACACTGCCGCGGAACCGAATCCAAAACCAAAACACAAAACCCGAAAAATTTCCGGTGCACATCTCTACCCTAAATCATTCAAATGCTAAAGACAGGACACTTTGGATGCTTTATATCTCACACCCTCATTTGTATTTAGGACTCTAAACTAAAAGATATGACCAAACCCCTCACCCCACCAGATGTAAGGCATATGTCTTCATGGTACAGTTTTCATCAGTAAATACTAGCCGCATAAAGACTGGCTTCAACTGGTTCTGCTTGTTTAAAATTGAGACGTATTCGAGATATAAGCAGGTTAGTTCATTTTTTCTTAAATAAGCATTTTCTGTTTATTGAATTTGACCATTTGTTACATTGCAAAATAATCAACAGTCATAAGTTGTAACATTGATATCCAAGTAAATGTATAACAGTGTATAGGCGGGTACACACTACCCGATGTTTAAATGCCGGCGGGGAACGACAACATCGTTGAATGATATAGTGTTCAACGATATAGTGCGTACACACTGAACATTATCATTCATCGATAACGTTCTGTGACGTCACCGATGTGAATCCAAAACATGCAGCTTAGCCAGAAATCGCCTCGCGTGTACCCCCTTTTTGACACGTTTTTCTGAGTCACAGGTTTCTAATACTCCTTATGTTGGTGGGAAAATTAAATTAAGTGTGCATTGCCTCGCAGATTGTTCTAATATGAATTACGTGTGGACAAGCAGATGAAAATCACAGATTCTGCAGTGTTCAATCAAAAACGAGGGGTTATTAAGCGCTATTCATGGTACTATCTGATTGAAGTTATGGCTAAACAAGGTCCCAATCACAAGTCCCTTATGGGTTATTAGAGTTTCACAGACTGATTATTAAATAAAATTAGTCTAAATAGTTACAGAGATTACATGAGGTGATTGGTCAGTTTGTAAAACCTAGTTCACAATAGATGTGTGCTGGCCTAGGCATCCATAAAATGTTAACTTGACACTAATAATTAGCTATTGTTAGAGTGGAATGAATGTAAAATGGCCTGTAACATTGTAAGCAGATTTCCGTTAACAAGCCAGAATGTTGCCTTAGGCTGGCGTGAGATGAGTGCATTTGATGCTAGGGCTCTTGTAACTAGGAAAGTGCTAGCGTCATAGTGCTCTAGTCACTTTGATAATTGGGTAGGCTTTCCCCCTGTCTCATGCATAAGCTCTGAAGATGCTCTAGTCCTTTCCTAACTTTTTTTCCAGCTGTTGTGAAACTGCAAGTCCCAGCATTCTTTAACAGCTGATCGGTGGGACTGTATTGTTAGCCAGGCTTGCACGTTTCAGTGTTGTTGGACATTCTCCCTTCACTTCAGTGTGTCTGCGTGGTGTCATGTGAATGAGAGCCTGATCTAGAATTGTAGAACAGCACTGGAGACTGAGCAACAGCAAGTTCTTCCATGTGTTCTTTGTATACATTAAGTGATTTTTATTTTTATGTATGCAAACAAAGCAGAAATATTTTATCTGTTGTTGATCCAAAAATCAGGGTGTTTTGCCCATTTCCGGCTCACTCCTTCTGCAGCAGCTTGTGAGATTATATGAGCAAACAGCGACTGAGTCATTGTCCTGAACATTATCTAAATGAGCAGGATTATTATGTGCGCTCTCTGCTTTTACAAGCTATACAATAGACTTCCTGGTATCTGCGTATTCTTCAATTTCTCCTACTGTTTGCTGAAGTTTCCCAGCTTGGCTTTTGTGCTGCTTCACTTTTTGCTAATGGTTTAGTATTTACATATGACAGTTCATAATCATTCTTATTGTTTATGATGTAAATTAGACAAACCTTATGGTGAAGAGGTTATCATTGGCTTTGTTGAAGTTGTGCTTCCACCAAATCTATACAGTCACCTTTGTAATCTGTACATTCATACCTGTTATGTATGGTACCGCAGTAGGTACAGTAGGTGTGACTCCATGACACTTCTGTTATGAAGTGGGTATGGCATTGTATATAATCATATTGTTTGTCACAGGGCTGTGTATGGCTTCATGATGCAATTTATAACATCATTGCACATCTCTTTCCACATTTCAGGTACTGATATATTAGGAAAGTAGGCAACTATGGATTTGTCTAATAATGAATGTACATAAGGCCATTCAAAATGTATGATGCGCAGTATGACATATATTTGTTGCCATTCTTGAACTCCTTTGTGACCAGACATAGTTCTGCATAATAATTTGAGCTATTTTCAGCATAGTTGTGAAGGGTTGTTTTTGC
This sequence comes from Pseudophryne corroboree, assembly GCF_028390025.1. Taxonomy (NCBI): domain Eukaryota; kingdom Metazoa; phylum Chordata; class Amphibia; order Anura; family Myobatrachidae; genus Pseudophryne; species Pseudophryne corroboree. The sequence continues at coordinate 507,385,797 of NC_086449.1, forward strand.
CAGGAAATGGGAAAACCTGAAAAGATATTTTTTCTTGACCGCCTTCCATAGATCCACTGTGTGTGTGTGTGTGTGTGTGTGTGTGTGTATGTATATATATATATATGTATATATATATATATGTATATATATATATATATATATATATATATATATATATATATATATATATATATATATGTATATATATATATATGTGTGTGTATATGTATGTATGTATGTATGTGTATATATATATATATATATATATAAACCACAGCTCTCGCCACCCCAATGTCTGCACTCACCACTCATAGGGTGGGGTGCATGTAGCCCATGGCCACCTACTTAAATATATACAAACAGAACATCAACAACATCAATAAATAGTTTAGTTAGTGTTAAGAGTTAACCCTTATTAACTGTGGCCACAAGCTTTTTCATGCACCCCTATGTAAACTCAATTGTTCTAAACCTGTGTCAGCTGCTCCTTAGTAATTTATCAGCCAGTGTCAGGTGACTAGTGTACCATTTAAAAGCCATAAGATATGTGGCAGGAACACATTAAACCTAGTGGGCATATTTGTAGTTATATTATGTGTGAGATTTTAATTTTTAACACTCTGTGATAGTGTAGGATCTGCATGAAGGTGGGGTACCTTTGGCGAGCGGTTTGCAGGCTTCCGTGCATTGGCTAATTCACTAACTAAACCCCCATCATTTTATTTATCTATTGATGTTGTGAGGATAAGTGAGCTTGCTATGGTGAGTGCTGAATTTTCTGTTTTGAGTCTCTCTCTCTCTATCTATCTATCTTCCTATATATATATATATATATATATATATATATATATATATATATATATATATATATATCTCTCTATCTAACGTCCTAGTGGATGCTGGGGACTCCGTAAGGACCATGGGGAATAGACTGGCTCCGCAGGAGACTGGGCACTCTAAGAAAGATTTAGTACTACTGGTGTGCACTGGCTCCTCCCTCTATGCCCCTCCTCCAGACCTCAGTTAGAATCTGTGCCCGGACAGAGCTGGGTGCATTTTAATGAGCTCTCCTGAGCTTGCTAATAAGAAAGTATTTTAGTTAGGTTTTTTATTTTCAGAGAGCTTCTGCTGGCAACAGACTCTCTGCTACGTGGGACTGAGGGGAGAGAAGCAAACCTACTAACTGCGGCTAGGTTGCGCTTCTTAGGCTACTGGACACCATTAGCTCCAGAGGGATCGAACACAGGAACCTGACCTTGTCGTCCGTTCCCGGAGCCGCGCCGCCGTCCCTCTCGCAGAGCCAGAAGACAGAAGCCGGTGGGTTGAAGCAAGAAGACGTCAAAATCGGCGGCAGAAGACTCCTGTCTTCATATGAGGTAGCGCACAGCACTCCAGCTGTGCGCCATTGCGCCCACACTAACCCACACACTCCGGTCACTGTAGGATGTAGGATGCAGGGGGGGGGGGGGGGGGGGGCGCACGCCCGCCCTGGGCAGCAATTAAGTACCTCCTGGCAAAAGCAGCATATATACAGTTGGACACTGTTATATGCACGAGCCCCCGCCATTAATTTTACACAAAATCGCGGGACAGATGCCCGCCACTGAGGGGGCGGGGCCTTCTTCCTCAGCACTCACCAGCGCCATTTTCTCTCCACAGCTCCGCTGAGAGGAAGCTCCCCAGGCTCTCCCCTGCAGACTCACGGTAGAAAGGGTAAAAAGAGAGGGGGGGCACATAAATTTAGCACATTAATTATATATACAGCAGCTACTGGGTAAACACTAAGTTACTGTGTGATTCCTGGGTCATATAGCGCTGAGGTGTGTGCTGGCATACTCTCTCTCTGTCTCTCCAAAAGGCCTTGTGGGGGTAATGTCCTCATATAGAGCATCCCCTGTGTGTGTGCAGTGATCGCGCTGAGCAAAAAAAAAAGTGGGTCCCAGGGACCCCTCACTCTTATAAATTGGGGTCCTACTTGTCCTTTTCTGGGTCCCATCGGAATGAATATTTTTATTAATTAATCAAATATAAAAACAAGGACTTGATGTGGACACTACTAAAGTGTTGGAAAGGGGTGACTATGTTGCTAGGCTGTGCAGTATACATGACACTTGCACCAAAGCTGTAACTAGACATTTTGGAGTCCCCCCTACCACACACAAAGAATAGCCGTGGGCGCGCTGCAAAAATGTAGGGGTGTGGCTTCGTGGGGGAGGGGGTGTGGCCACGTAATAGTACCAATTCGCATTACATCACTCACACTGCGCCAGGTAGAGCACTTATACACCGTGATCGCGGGTGTCAGCGAGGGAAGGGGGTGCCCACAGTCATCGCATATGTCAGTGGGGGTGCCAAGGGGGGGAGTGACAATGACTGACGTAGTCAGAGCCGCATTAAGGCTAGTGGGGGTTCCAGGCAACAAAGGTGTGGGGGCCCCCACCAATAAAACTGACTGTGCACACTGTTGCTATCATTAGAGAGGGAGAGGGCGAGCGATTAAGACGGTGTCAGAGAGAGAGAAAGACAGAGGTACAAGCGAGTGAGGGAGAGAGATAAAGGGCGTCAGAGAGGGAGAGAGACTGAGATAGAGAAGGGGGAGCAAGAGAGAGGGAGAGAGTCAGGAAGACAGAAATAGGGAGGGGGTGCGAGCAGGAGAGAGTCAGGGAGGTAGACAGAGCGAGAGGGGGGAACAAGCGAGGAAAAGAGGATGTCAAAGAAGGGAGAGAGAGAGCCTGGAAGACAGAGAGGGGGGGGGGGGGGAAGGGGACCAAGCGAGAGACAGAGCGTGTCAGTGAGAGAGAGTCAGGAAGATAGAGAGGGGAGAGAGGGAGAGTCGGGATCCAAGTGGGGGAGGAGGTGGAGAGGGTGTCAGTGAGGGAGAGAGATGAATAAAGCTGGATAAACAATACCTGTTGGGCTACAGCAACAGCAGGTCACTGATATGTGTAAGGCACTTCATAATGTTAGGCTCCGCCCCCTTCCCCATGCACCCGAGAATCGCGGCATTATATCCACGAGGGGGCGGGGCTTACTGTAGAGACGGAGGCAGTCTCCATCTCCGAGACAAAGTCCCTCCTGTGCTTCTGGGACTCATAGCCGACCAGGGTACAGGGGGGCCGGACCGGGGTCAATGTTTCCGGCGTGTAGGGGCCCCGGGACGACAGCCCAGCCTGCCTTTCCTATAATCCAGCTCTGCATCCAGTCCTGCTCTGATGTTGAAGCGATGGCCAATGACAAGGTCAGTCCATCTGAGCCCAGTGTGACACATGTAGGTGGCTGCTCACCTGTAATAACCAACCCCCCCCCGCAGCACATACCCAGCAACCAGCTCTCACCTCTCCCCCCGCACACACAGTCACCGGCACTCACCTCCCCCCATCCCCGCAGCACATACACAGCAACCACATAGAGTCACCGGCACTCACACACGCACCTGCCAGCTGCTGGATCCCCCTGAAATACGGCCATAGCAGAGACGCACCGTCTTCGTGACACTGTTCCAAGGAGCCGCGCCATCATGCCGGGACCCTGTGAAGTCACTGCACGCAACCAGGAGAGGAGCGGTAAGGCTCCACCTCCTCTATTTAAAAGCACAGGCTCACTGATTTGCTGCTGCGGAGCTCGTCCCCAGGGACCCTCCCATTTTAGATAAGCGAGTCCCCGGACAGCAGAAGCGGGTAAAATACGAGCTATAGCGCGTTTTTGCGATCACTGGTGTAGTGTGTCGGTACGCGTGTGTCGACATGTTTGACGAAGAGGGCTATGTGGAGGCAGAGCAAGTGCAGATGAATGACGTGTCTCCGCCGACGGCTCCGACACCTGATTGGATGGATATGTGGAAGGTGTTAAATGATAATGTAAACTCCTTACATAAAAGGTTGGATAAATCTGATGCCTTGGGTCAGTCGGGGTCTCAGCCCATGCCTGATCCTACAGCGCAGAGGCCGTCAGGGTCTCAGAAGCGCCCACTATCCAAAATTGTTGACACAGATATCGACACGGATTCTGACTCCAGTGTCGATGACGATGATGCAAAATTGCAGCCTAAAATGGCTAAAGCCATCCGCTACATGATTATAGCAATGAAGGATGTTTTGCACATATCAGAGGTAAACCCTGTCCCTGACAAGAGGGTTTATATGTATGGGGAGAAAAAGCAAGAGGCGACTTTTCCCCCTTCACATGAGTTAAATGAATTATGTGAGAAAGCGTGGGATTCCCCCGATAAGAAAGTGCTGATTTCCAAAAGGTTACTTATGGCGTACCCTTTCCCGCCAACGGACAGGATGCGCTGGGAATCCTCCCCTAGGGTAGATAAAGCTCTGACACGCTAATCTAAGAAGGTGGCCCTGCCGTCACAGGATACGGCCGCCCTAAAGGATCCTGCAGATAGGAAGCAGGAAAGTGTCCTGAAGTATGTTTATACACATTCAGGTACTCTACTGAGGCCGGCAATTGCGTCGGCCTGGATGTGTAGTGCTGTAGCAGCATGGACGGATAATCTGTCTGAGGAAATGGATACCTTAGACAAGGATACCATTTTACTGACCCTGGGGCATATAAGAGACGCTGTCCTATATATGAGGGATGCCCAGAGAGACATTTGCCTACTGGGCTCTAGAATAAATGCAATGTTAATTTCTGCCAGAAGGGTCATGTGGACTCTGCAATGGAGAGGTGATGCCGACTCCAAAAAGCACATGGAGGTGTTACCTTACAAGGGTGAGGAATTGTTTGGGGACGGTCTCTCGGACCTAGTTTCCACAGCTACGGCTGGGAAGTCAAACTTTTTGCCATATATTCCCTCACAGCCTAAGAAAGCACCGTATTACCAAATGCAGTCCTTTCGTTCACAAAGAAGCCAGAAGGTCATAGGTGCGTCCTTTCTTGCCAGAGGCAGGGGTAGAGGAAAGAAGCTGCACCATACAGCTAGAGCTAGTTCCCAGGAACAGAAGTCCTCCCCGGCTTCCACTAAATCCACCGCATGACGCTGGGGATCCACAGGAGCCAGGAGCCGTGGGGGCGCGTCTCCGAAATTTCAGCCACCAGTGGGTTCGCTCACAGGTGGATCCCTGGGCTATACAGATTGTGTCTCAGGGATACAAGCTGGAATTCGAAGTGATGCCCCCTCACCGTTACCTCAAATCGGCCCTGCCAGCTTCCCCCATGGAACGGGAAGTAGTGTTAGCGGCAATTCACAAGTTATATCTCCAGCAGGTGGTGGTAAAGGTTCCCCTCCTTCAACAAGGAAGAGGATACTATTCCACAATGTTTGTGGTTCCGAAACCGGACGGTTCGGTCAGACCCATATTGAATTTAAAGTCCCAGAACATTTATCTGAAAAGATTCAAGTTCAAAATGGAATCGCTCAGAGCGGTCCTTGCAATCCTGGAAGAGGGGGATTTTATGGTGTCTCTGGACATCAAGGATGCTTACTTGCATGTCCCCATTTATCCACCTCATCAGGAGTACCTCAGATTTGTGGTACAGGACTGTCATTACCAATTCCAGACGTTGCCGTTTGGGCTCTCCACGGCACCGAGAATATTTACCAAGGTAATGGCAGAAATGATGGTGCTCCTTCGAAAGCAAGGAGTCACAATTATCCCATACTTGGACGATCTCCTAATAAAGTCGAGGTCCAGAGAGCAGTTGCTAATCAGCGTAGCGCACACTCAGGAAGTGTTGCAACAGCACGGCTGGATTCTGAATATCCCAAAGTCGCAGACAACGCGTCTGCCTTTTCTGGGCATGATTCTGGACACAGACCAGAAGAAGGTATTTCTCCCGGCGGAGAAGGCTCAAGAGCTCGTGACTCTAGTCAGAGACCTCTTAAGACCGAAACAGGTGTCGGTGCATCGCTGCACGCGAGTCCTGGGAAAGATGGTGGCATCATACGAAGCCATTCCCTTCGGCAGGTTCCATGCGAGGATCTTTCAATGGGATCTGTTGGACAAGTGTTCCGGATCGCATCTTCAGATGCATCGGCTGATCACCCTGTCCCTGAGGGCCAGGGTGTCTCTTCTGTGGTGGCTACAGAGTGCTCACCTTCTCGAGGGCCGCAGGTTCGGCATACAGGACTGGGTCCTGGTGACTACGGATTCAAGCCTCCGAGGGTGGGGGGCAGTCACTCAGGGAAGAAACTTCCAAGGGTTGTGGTCAAGTCAGGAGGCTTGTCTGCACATAAATATCCTGGAACTAAGGGCCATATACAACGCCCTGAGTCAAGCGGAGCCTCTGCTTCGCAACCAACCGGTGCTGATTCAGTCAGACAACATCACTGCATTGGCTCATGTAAACCGCCAAGGAGGCACAAGAAGCAGAGTGGCGATGGCGGAAGCCACCAGGATTCTTCGTTGGGCGGAGAATCATGTGCAAGCACTGTCAGCAGTGTTCATTCCGGGAGTGGACAACTGGGAAGCAGACTTCCTCAGCAGGCATGACCTCCACCCGGGAGAGTGGGGACTTCATCACGAAGTCTTCACTCGGATTACAAATCGATGGGAACTGCCACAGGTAGACATGATGGCGTCCCGTCTCAACAAAAAGCTACAAAGGTATTGCGCCAGGTCAAAGACCCTCAGGCGATAGCTGTGGACGCACTGGTAACACCGTGGGTGTTCCAGTCGGTCTATGTGTTTCCTCCTCTTCCTCTCATACCCAAGGTGCTGAGAATCGTAAGAAGAAGAGGAGTGAGAACAATACTTATTGTTCCGGATTGGCCAAGAAGGACTTGGTACCCGGAACTGCAAGAAATGCTCACAGAGGACCCGTGGCCTCTGCCTCTCAGACAGGACCTGTTGCAACAGGGGCCCTGTCTGTTCCAAGACTTACCGCGGCTGCGTTTGACGGCATGGCGGTTGAACGCAGGATCCTAGCGGAAAAAGGCATTCCTGAGGAAGTTATTCCTACGCTGATAAAGGCTAGGAAGGACGTGACCGCAAGACACTATCACCGTATATGGCGAAAATATGTTGCCTGGTGTGAGGCCAGGATGGCCCCTACAGAGGAATTCCAGCTGGGTCGGTTCCTGCACTTCCTACAGTCTGGAGTGACTATGGGCCTGAAGTTGGGGTCCATAAAGGTCCAGATTTCGGCCCTATCCATTTTCTTTCAAAAGGAACTGGCTTCTCTTCCTGAAGTTCAGACGTTTGTTAAGGGAGTAGTGCATATTCAGCCCCCTTTTGTGCCACCAGTGGCACCTTGGGATCTCAACGTGGTGTTGGGTTTCTTGAAATCCCACTGGTTTGAGCCACTTAAGACCGTGGAGCTAAAGTATCTCACGGAGAAGGTGGTCATGCTATTGGCCTTAGCTTCGGCTAGGCGTGTGTCAGAATTGGCGGCTTTGTCATGTAAAAGCCCCTATCTGGTTTTCCATATGGACAGGGCAGAATTACGGACTCGTCCGCAATTTCTGCCAAAGGTAGTGTCATCTTTTCATTTGAACCAACCTATTGTGGTGCCTGCGGCTACTCGTGACTTGGAGGATTCCAAGTTGCTTGATGTAGTCAGGGCTTTGAAGATCTATGTAGCCAGGACGGCTGGAGTCAGGAAGACTGACTCGCTGTTTGTCCTGTATGCATCCAACAAGCTGGGTGCTCCTGCTTCAAAGCAAACCATTGCTCGCTGGATCTGTAGCACGATTCAGCAGGCTCATTCTGTGGCTGGTTTGCCGTATCCGAAATCAGTGAAAGCCCATTCCACTAGGAAGGTGGGCTCTTCTTGGGCGGCTGCCTGAGGGGTCTCGGCATTACAGCTTTGCCGAGCAGCTACTTGGTCGGGTACAAACACATTTGCTAAGTTCTACAAGTTTGATACCCTGGCTGAGGAGGACCTTGTGTTTCCCCTTTCGGTGCTGCAGAGTCATCCGCACTCTCCCGCCCGTTTGGGAGCTTTGGTATAATCCTCATGGTCCTTACGGAGTCCCCAGCATCCACTAGGACGTTAGAGAAAATAAGATTTTACTCACCGGTAAATCTATTTCTCGTAGTCCGTAGTGGATGCTGGGCGCCCGTCCCAAGTGCGGATTTTCTGCAATACGTGTACATAGTTATTGCTTAATAAAGGGGTTATGTTATGTGGGCATCCATTGTTGATGCTCTGTTGTTGTTCATACTGTTGACTGGGTAAGTTTATCACAAGTTATATGGTGTGATTAGTGTGGCTGGTATGAGTCTTACCCTGGATTCCAAAATCCTTTCCTTATAATGTCAGCTCTTCCGGGCACAGTTTCCTTAACTGAGGTCTGGAGGAGGGGCATAGAGGGAGGAGCCAGTGCACACCAGTAGTACTAAATCTTTCTTAGAGTGCCCAGTCTCCTGCGGAGCCCGTCTATTCCCCATGGTCCTTACGGAGTCCCCAGCATCCACTACGGACTACGAGAAATAGATTTACCGGTGAGTAAAATCTTATATATATATATATATATATATATATATATATATATATATATATATATATATATATATATATATATTATGCAGAATATAAGTGGCACTCACCAGACTGCAGAACTTAGTATAAAATGTCCTTTATTGGGGACCCCAATAAAGGACATTTTATACTAAGTTCTGCAATCTGGTGAGTGCCCCTTATATTCTGCTTCTACAAATAGCCTATATGGCTTAAGAGGGCACCGCAGCAAGTAAACCCGTATTAACCAGGGGAGTGCCTGACAAGTGGAATAAATATACAGGTTGAGTATCCCTTATCCAAAATGCTTGGGACCAGAGGTATTATGGATATCGGATTTTTCCGTATTTTGGAATAATTGCATACCATAATGAGATATCATGGTGATGGGACATAAGTCTAAGCACAGAATGCATTTGTTTCATATACACCTTATACACACAGCCTGAAGGTCATTTAATAAAATATTTTTAATAACTGTCTATTAAACAAAGTTTATGTACATTGAGCCATCAAAAAACAAAGGTTTCACTATCTCACTCACTCAAAAAAGTCCGTATTTCGGAATATTTGGATATGGGATACTATACATATATATGTATAGTATCCCATATCCAAATATTCCGAAATACGGACTTTTTTGAGTGAGATAGTGAAACCTTTGTTTTTTGATGGCTCAATGTACATAAACTTTGTTTAATAGACAGTTATTAAAAATATTTTATTAAATGACCTTCAGGCTGTGTGTATAAGGTGTATATGAAACATAAATGCATTCTGTGCTTAGACTTATGTCCCATCACCATGATATCTCATTATGGTATGCAATTATTCCAAAATACGGAAAAATCCGATATCCATAATACCTCTGGTCCCAAGCATTTTGGATAAGGGATACTCAACCTGTATATTTATTCCACTTGTCAGGCACTCCCCTGGTTAATACGGGTTAACTTGCTGCGGTGCCCTCTTAAGCCATATAGGCTATTTGTAGAAGCAGAATATAAGGGGCACTCACCAGATTGCAGAACTTAGTATAAAATGTCCTTTATTGGGGTCCCCAATAAAGGACATTTTATACTAAGTTCTGCAGTCTGGTGAGTGCCACTTATATTCTGTGTATGTATATATATGTGTATGTGTATATATATGTGTATGTGTATATGTGTATGTATATATATGTGTATGTGTATATATCTATATATATATATATATATATCCAAAAAAGATACAGGCACTCACCACTTCCTTGATGATGAAAACTTTATTGGTGTGTCTCACATAGAGACAATTAACAGCATGTCAGCAAAAGGTGTCGACGTTTCGGCTCCATCTGAGCCTTTTTCAAGACTAACAAGATTACAACAGGTTCTCACCCAGCAGCCCATGACACACATCAAACCCTGGAGCATTTTTATAGCAGAGGCATATCACAAACCCCGCCCATCAATCATCAAACAGGAAGTATCAAGAACACTGGTATTCAAGTGTTTAACATGTTTAATCAAGGATATGTGTACAGCCAATCGAATGTCCTATGACATCAAAGAGTTACATAACATGTGAACACAATCACAACTATTTAAAACCAAGGAAACAACCGATAGCGGCTAATAGCCGCGTTACCGGAAGTGCTGTGCGTTCCATTGCCAGTGGAACGCACACGTCCATCCGGCGGAAGTGGATTAGCGAACGTGACGTGCGCTCCACTGTGTATGTGGCCGGAAGTGTAAATGGCATAGGACGGCTGTACGTCGTCTCTAAGCAACCCGACTGACGCCAGTATATATGATCACATGACCGACAAAAACACATAAGTGAATATAATCATAAATTGTGTGTAATAAGGCGCGCAAGTACGGGAATCATAGATGTATTAAGCATAGGGCAGGGGCTCCATATTAGTCCTGAGTGCGGAACAAGCATTAACCACATTAAACATCTCTTAGTTTGATTCCAATAGATGACAAGTAATTCATAATAATTCATATTTACTGTTGTCAACACTTCATTCCTGAGATAAAAGCTTGTTAACCGCCTATCACTAACCAAAAGAACCACAAATTCTCGCCTTTGTAAGTATATATAGAATGATTCATAATGACTTATACAGCTTAGCTGAGAAATGTGTAGTAGAAGTTTAAAACACATAATATGGATATAGATGGAACCCAGGACTTAATGGAGACCGTATTGGGTGTGTGATATTGCCTCTGCCACTAGGTGAACCAGAGTGATCACCAACACAAAAGACAAGAAAATCACAAACAAGACAACACACATAATTGTAAACATACATTATGAGAAATGCAAATATTAAAAAAATCTAGTCATAGCCCTATCCAAGAAAAATATTGAATGGATTTGCCTCATTTAGTCCTCGTGGTGTCAGAGTGTCCAGCTCGTATATCCATTTAGCCTCTCGTTGTCGTAACTGCCTCTCCCAGTCACCCCCACGTAGAGGTTTTGGTACATGATCAATCAGCATGCACTTCAAACTAGAAATTGAGTGCCCCCTACTTGCAAAATGTTGTGCTACTGGTTTGTCAGACACCTTTGAGACCAATGCAGCTCGAATTGATGTGCGATGATTAGCCATTCTGTCACGGAAGTTTCTAGTTGTCATGCCAACATAATAGTACCCACAGGGACAGATGATGATATAGATTACATGGTCCATGGTACAATGTAATCGGTGACGGATTTTGATTTGTTGACCACTATGTGGATGTGCAAAACTTGCACCAGTCATCATCGACCGACACGTGGTACAATTAGGGCACCGGTAGCAACCCTTCTTGGTATCTGAAAGCCAGGTCTTATTAGTGGCTGATGGTTGCAAAGTAGGGTGCATTGGCATCTGTCGTAAATTCTTACCACGTCTGTAGGCACAAAGAGGTGGTTGATGGCCTAACCCTTTGAAAACTGGGTCAGTGGCAATAATTGGCCAATGTTTGCGTAAAACATGTTCAGAATGTGATGAAGCAACATCAAACGTAGTCGTGAAGATCATTCTATTGGCTACTCGCTTGGCACGATGACTGTGGCTAGAGTGGGAGTGCCTGTATCTTGCTTTAAGCAAACATCTTTCGACAGTACTCCTCGAATAGCCGCGTTCGTAAAACCTTTCAGCCATCGCCTTAATCTGTATCTCAGTGTCCTCATTCAAGGTGTTATTTCGGAGCACACGCATAAATTGAGAGATGGGAAGACTCTTTCAGATGGACAGGGTGGTGACTGGAGGCATGGAGCAGCGTATTTCTGTCAGTCTCTTTTCTATAGAGGGTTGAGGCAAGTTTACCGTTGTGTCGAAAAAGAGACACATCCAAAAAATTCACTCTATCACGATTGATGTGATATGTCAAGCGGATAGGGCTATCTAGACTATGTAAATAATCAATCATCTCATAGAACTCTGTGTCGGTCCCTAGCCAAATGATAAAAACATCGTCAATATAACGAACAAAAAATAGACACTTGGATCCAAATCTCGGTATGATGTTATTGGATTCGTACTTATGCATGTACAAGTTGGCATACGATGGGGCCAAGTTTGACCCCATCGCAGTGCCACTGCACTGCACAAAGAAATCCTTGCCATAGGCAAAATGATTTTTGTTCAATACCAAGCTAGCAAGCTCCAACAAAAATTCAGACGGTGGACCTTCGTGTGGACCTGTGATCAAAGCTTCACGCATGGCCTCTAGGCACTCTGTATGCGGTATGACTGTATATAAGGACTGAATGTCTAAAGTTATTAACCAGGCATCTTCAGGTATAATGCCAATGGAATCGATCTTATCAAGCAGGTCTGCCGTATCCCTAATATAACTTGGCATCTTGGATACAAGTGGTTGGAGAAATGAATCGATAAAGATTGCCAATGGCTGTAAGACAGAGCCCATTGCCGAGATAATTGGGCGACCCGGGGGATCAATCATAGACTTGTGTATTTTAGGTAGCTTGTAGATGATTGGACATACTGGACTATCCACTGTCAAATAGCCAGCTATTTTTTGGTCCAACCATCCACACGCCAAAGCCCGATTGATGGTGATATCCACCAATTTTTTAATCTGCAACATTGGGTTGCCTCTACACTTCACATATACCATGGGGTCTGCTAATTGTCTGAGTATCTCAGCATTATACTTAAACCAGTCCTGTACCACCACGGCACCGTGGTGGTACAGGACTGGTGGGACATGTCCTGCACCGGGGACCATTGGTTAGTTCAAGAAGTGGGCGATGGCTAGGACTTGGGATGTGGAGTTCCCGCCCCATAATCAGTTTAAACCCATCACATTAAACATAAATCCGGTATTATTAATTTCTCTGACGTCCTAGTGGATGCTGGGAACTCCGTAAGGACCATGGGGAATAGCGGCTCCGCAGGAGACTGGGCACAAAAGTAAAAGCTTTAGGACTACCTGGTGTGCACTGGCTCCTCCCCCTATGACCCTCCTCCAAGCCTCAGTTAGATTTTTGAGCCCGAACGAGAAGGGTGCACACTAGGTGGCTCTCCTGAGCTGCTTAGTGAAAAAGTTTAAGTATAGGGTTTTTATTTTCAGTGAGTCCTGCTGGCAACAGGTTCACTGCACCGAGGGACTAAGGGGAGAAGAAGCGAACTCACCTGCGTGCAGAGTGGATTGGGCTTCTTAGGCTACTGGACATTAGCTCCAGAGGGACGATCACAGGCCCAGCCATGGATGGGTCCCAGAGCCGCGCCGCCGGCCCCCTTACAGAGCCAGAAGACAGAAGAGGTCCGGGAAATCGGCGGCAGAAGACGTCCTGTCTTCAATAAGGTAGCGCACAGCACCGCAGCTGTGCGCCATTGCTCTCGGCACACTTCACACTCCGGTCACTGAGGGTGCAGGGCGCTGGGGGGGGGGGCGCCCTGAGACGCAATAAACACCTTAGATGGTGAAAAATACATCACATATAGCTCCTGGGCTATATGGATGCATTTAACCCCTGCCAGTTTTCCTTAAAAAAGCGGGAGAAAGGCCGCCGAGAAGGGGGCGGAGCCTATCTCCTCAGCACACAAGCGCCATTTTCCCTCACAGCTCCGCTGGAAGGACGTCTCCCTGACTCTCCCCTGCAGTCCTGCACTACAGAAACAGGGTAAAACAAGAGAGGGGGGGCACTAATTTGGCAGATTAATCAATACAGCAGCTATATAAGGGAAAAACACTTATATAAGGTTATCCCTGTGTATATATATAGCGCTCTGGTGTGTGCTGGCAAACTCTCCCTCTGTCTCCCCAAAGGGCTAGTGGGGTCCTGTCCTCTATCAGAGCATTCCCTGTGTGTGTGCTGTGTCGGTACGTTTGTGTCGACATGTATGAGGAGGAAAATGGTATGGAGGCGGAGCAATTGCCTGTAATAGTGATGTCACCCCCTAGGGAGTCGACACCTGACTGGATGGTCTTATGGAAGGAATTACGTGATAGCGTCCGCACTTTACAAAAGACTGTTGACGACATGAGACAGCCGGCAATCAGTTAGTACCTGTCCAGGCGTCTCAAACACCGTCAGGGGCTCTAAAGCGCCCGTTACCTCAGATGGTCGACACAGACCCAGACACGGACACTGACTCCAGTGTCGACGGTGAGGAAACAAACGTGATTTCCAGTAGGGCCACACGTTACATGATCACGGCAATGAAGGAGGTTTTGAACATTTCTGATACTACAAGTACCACAAAAAAGGGTATTATGTGGGTTGTGAAAAAACTACCCGTAGTTTTTCCTGAATCAGATGAATTAAATGAGGTGTGTGATGAAGCGTGGGTTTCCCCCGATAAAAAACTGCTAATTTCTAAAAAATTATTGGCATTATACCCTTTCCCGCCAGAGGTTAGGGCGCGTTGGGAAACACCCCCTAGGGTAGATAAGGCGCTCAACGCTTATCAAAACAAGTGGCGTTACCGTCTCCTGATACGGCCGCCCTCAAGGAGCCAGCTGATAGGAAGCTGGAAAATATCCTAAAAAGTATATACACACATACTGGTGTTATACTGCGACCAGCAATAGCCTCAGCCTGGATGTGCAGTGCTGGGGTGGCTTGGTCGGATTCCCTGACTGAAAATATTGATACCCTGGACAGGGACAGTATATTATTGACTATAGAGCATTTAAAGGATGCATTTCTATATATGCGAGATGCACAGAGGGATATTTGCACTCTGGCATCAAGAGTAAGTGCGCTGTCCATTTCTGCCAGAAGAGGGTTATGGACGCGACAGTGGTCAGGTGATGCGGATTCCAAACGGCATATGGAAGTATTGCCGTATAAAGGGGAGGAGTTATTTGGGGTCGGTCTATCGGACCTGGTGGCCACGGCAACGGCTGGGAAATCCACCTTTTTACCCCAGGTCACCTCTCAGCTGAAAAAGACACCGTCTTTTCAGGCTCAGTCCTTTCGTCCCCATAAGGGCAAGCGGGCAAAAGGCCACTCATTTCTGCCCCGGGGCAGAGGAAGGGGAAAAAGACTGCAGCAGGCAGCCTCTTCCCAGGAACAGAAGCCCTCCCCCGCTTCTGCCAAGTCCTCAGCATGACGCTGGGGCCTTACAAGCGGACTCAGGTACGGTGGGGGGTCGTCTCAAGAATTTCAGCGCGCAGTGGGCTCACTCGCAAGTGGACCCCTGGATCCTGCAGGTAGTATCTCAGGGGTACAAATTGGAATTCGAGACGTCTCCCCCTCGCCGGTTCCTGAAGTTTGCTTTACCAACGTCTCCCTCCGACAGGGAGGCGGTATTGGAAGCCATTCACAAGCTGTATTCCCAGCAGGTGATAATCAAGGTACCCCTCCTACAACAGGGAAAGGGGTATTATTACACGCTGTTTGTGGTACCGAAGCCGGACGGCTCGGTGAGACCTATTTTAAATCTGAAATCCTTGAACACTTACATACAAAGGTTCAAATTCAAGATGGAGTCACTCAGAGCAGTGATAGCGAACCTGGAAGAAGGGGACTATATGGTGTCTCTGGACATCAAGGATGCTTACCTCCATGTCCCAATTTGCCCTTCTCACCAAGGGTACCTCAGGTTTGTGGTACAGAACTGTCACTATCAGTTTCAGACGCTGCCGTTTGGATTGTCCACGGCACCCCGGGTCTTTACCAAGGTAATGGCCGAAATGATGATTCTTCTTCGAAGAAAAGGCGTCTTAATTATCCCTTACTTGGACGATCTCCTGATAAGGGCAAGGTCCAGGGAACAGTTAGAGGTCGGAGTAGCACTATCTCAAGTAGTACTACGACAGCACGGGTGGATTCTAAATATTCCAAAATCGCAGCTGATTCCGACGACACGTCTGCTGTTCCTAGGGATGATTCTGGACACAGTCCAGAAAAAGGTGTTTCTCCCGGAGGAGAAAGCCAGGGAGTTATCCGAGCTAGTCAGGAACCTCCTAAAACCAGGCCAAGTGTCAGTGCATCAATGCACAAGGGTCCTGGGAAAAATGGTGGCTTCTTACGAAGCGATTCCATTCGGCAGATTCCACGCAAGAACTTTTCAGTGGGATCTGCTGGACAAATGGTCCGGATCGCATCTTCAGATGCATCGGCGGATAACCCTGTCTCCAAGGACAAGGGTGTCTCTCCTGTGGTGGTTGCAGAGTGCTCATCTTCTAGAGGGCCGCAGATTCGGCATTCAGGACTGGGTCCTGGTGACCACGGATGCCAGCCTGAAAGGCTGGGGAGCAGTCACACAGGGAAGAAATTTCCAGGGCTTGTGGTCAAGCATGGAAACGTCATTTCACATAAATATCCTGGAACTAAGGGCCATTTACAATGCCCTAAGTCAAGCAAGGCCTCTGCTTCAGGGTCAGCCGGTGTTGATCCAGTCGGACAACATCACGGCAGTCGCCCACGTAAACAGACAGGGCGGCACAAGAAGCAGGAGGGCAATGGCAGAAGTTGCAAGGATTCTTCGCTGGGCGGAAAATCATGTGATAGCACTGTCAGCAGTGTTCATTCCGGGAGTGGACAACTGGGAAGCAGACTTCCTCAGCAGACACGACCTCCACCCGGGGGAGTGGGGACTTCACCCAGAAGTCTTCCACATGATTGTGAACCGTTGGGAAAAACCAAAGGTGGACATGATGGCGTCCCGCCTCAACAAAAAACTAGAGAGATATTGCGCCAGGTCAAGGGACCCTCAGGCAATAGCTGTGGACGCTCTGGTAACACCGTGGGTGTACCAGTCAGTGTATGTGTTCCCTCCTCTGCCTCTCATACCCAAGGTACTGAGAATCATAAGAAGGAGAGGAGTAAGGACTATACTCGTGGCTCCGGCTTGGCCAAGAAGGACTTGGTACCCGGAACTTCAAGAGATGCTCACGGAGGACCCTTGGCATCTACCTCTAAGAAAGGACCTGCTCCAGCAGGGACCCTGTCTGTTCCAAGACTTACCGCGGCTGCGTTTGACGGCATGGCGGTTGAACGCCGGATCCTGAAGGAAAAAGGCATTCCGGATGAAGTCATCCCTACCCTGATCAATGCCAGGAAGGATGTAACCGTGCAACATTATCACCGTATTTGGCGTAAATATGTTGCGTGGTGTGAGGCCAGGAAGGCCCCTACAGAGGAATTTCAACTGGGTCGTTTCCTGCATTTCCTGCAAACAGGACTGTCTATGGGCCTAAAATTAGGGTCCATTAAGGTTCAAATTTCGGCCCTGTCGATTTTCTTCCAGAAAGAACTGGCTTCAGTTCCTGAAGTTCAGACGTTTGTCAAGGGGGTACTGCATATACAGCCTCCTTTTGTGCCTCCAGTGGCACCTTGGGATCTCAATGTAGTTTTGGGGTTCCTAAAATCACATTGGTTTGAACCACTCACCACTGTGGACTTAAAATATCTCACATGGAAAGTGGTAATGCTGTTAGCCCTGGCTTCAGCCAGGCGTGTCTCAGAATTGGCGGCTTTATCCTATAAAAGCCCTTACCTAATTTTTCATACGGATAGGGCAGAATTGAGGACTCGTCCTCAATTTCTCCCTAAGGTGGTTTCAGCGTTTCACTTGAACCAGCCTATTGTGGTACCTGCGGCTACTAGGGACTTGGAGGACTCCAAGTTGCTGGACGTAGTCAGGGCCCTGAAAATATATGTTTCCAGGACGGCTGGAGTCAGAAAATCTGACTCGCTGTTTATCCTGTATGCACCCAACAAGCTGGGTGCTCCTGCTTCTAAGCAGACTATTGCTCGTTGGATTTGTAGTACAATTCAGCTTGCACATTCTGTGGCAGGCCTGCCACAGCCAAAATCTGTAAAAGCCCATTCCACAAGGAAGGTGGGCTCATCTTGGGCGGCTGCCCGAGGGGTCTCGGCTTTACAACTTTGCCGAGCAGCTACTTGGTCAGGGGCAAACACGTTTGCTAAATTCTACAAATTTGATACCCTGGCTGAGGAGGACCTGGAGTTCTCTTATTCGGTGCTGCAGAGTCATCCGCACTCTCCCGCCCGTTTGGGAGCTTTGGTATAATCCCCATGGTCCTTACGGAGTTCCCAGCATCCACTAGGACGTCAGAGAAAATAAGAATTTACTTACCGATAATTCTATTTCTCGTAGTCCGTAGTGGATGCTGGGCGCCCATCCCAAGTGCGGATTGTCTGCAATACTTGTACATAGTTGTTGTTACAAAAATCGGGTTATTATTGTTGTGAGCCATCTTTTCAGAGGCTCCTCTGTTATCATGCTGTTAACTGGGTTCAGATCACAGGTTGTACGGTGTGATTGGTGTGGCTGGTATGAGTCTTACCCGGGATTCAAAATCCTTCCTTATTGTGTACGCTCGTCCGGGCACAGTATCCTAACTGAGGCTTGGAGGAGGGTCATAGGGGGAGGAGCCAGTGCACACCAGGTAGTCCTAAAGCTTTTACTTTTGTGCCCAGTCTCCTGCGGAGCCGCTATTCCCCATGGTCCTTACGGAGTTCCCAGCATCCACTACGGACTACGAGAAATAGAATTATCGGTAACTAAATTCTTATTATCTTAATGAGGTAAGTTTTAACAATGTTCTTATTCCCACCAGATTAATGTTCACGTGACTCTGAACAATATGAACCCACACATGATATTACTATCTATCTCAATCTTCAAGATATTCATATATCCACATATTCATACACA